>NW_027272315.1:0-164406 GCF_040938485.1 Diadema antillarum | reverse complement strand
GAAAGTAATAGAGAGAATGAAATGCCCTTTTTCTTCTCTATCTGTAATTGCTTGTCCTATGGTTTCTTATTTTTGCGTCATTACTACCAATGACGCAATGTATAGTAAATTATATGTAACAACATATGTAACACAGCGCGAATTTTGTGAATTAGGTACAAAGCTCTTTCTTCTTTGTTGAAAGGAAACAAATCATTGAATTGGGAATTTCTTTCTTCTTTGTTGAAAAGGAAACAAATCATTGAATTGGGAATTTCTTTCTTCTTTGTTGAAAGGAAACAAATCATTGAATTGGGAATTTCGTTTTCATTTCTTATAAGGCAAGTCACAAATTTAAAAGAAACTATGTGAATACAAGAAAATACTGATTCCATAGCATGACTTTACAAATGAAGAGCAAAGTAGACAATTTGGTTCACAATCATGTTTTAAAACGAAATGAGTGTGTGTAATGACTCTCGGTGTTATAACGGTGATGAAATCGAATTAGCCCATAATGAAAGTTTCACGGAATTTCCAGTAAATTGGGTATTTGGTAGTAACGACGCAAAGTAGAGGAACATCGGGCAAGTATATTCGATCTGGTATGCAAGGAGAGAAAATTCCTTGTATTTGTTCTGTCATTTCGTCGATTTTGTTACTCGTTACAAATCTGTGCAAGGTTCGACAAAATGACAAAAATCCGTTATTGGGTAAATCGTATATTACTTTGAAAACTGGTTTGAAACCGTTTTCAACGTAAAACCGTCAAATTTTCGTGCAAGGTAAACGAAATAATTATTTTTCAAATAAGAGTGTGTTATGAATTGAAATGAATGATAAATGGCCAATATAAGATGCTTGATAGTCTATTGCAGTTTGCCACAAGTTCCAAAGTATTTGAAAGTAATAGAACGAATGAAAGGCCTTTGGCAGTAACGACGCAAAATAAAGAAACATCGGAGAAAGAAATCCGTACTGGGTGAATCGTACATGGCATTGAAATCGGGCTTAAACCCGTTCCCAATGTGTAAAACCGCTAAATGTTCGTGCAAGGTGTACTAAATAGTTGGTTATCAAGAAAGAGAACGCTATGAATTCAAGTGAATAACAAGTGACAGCTGTACATTACATTGAAAACGGGCTTGAACCCGTTCCCAACGTGTAAAACCGTTAAAATTTCGTGCAAGGTACTAAAATAATTGATTATCAAGAAAGAGAACGCTATGAATTCGTGAATAACAAATTACCAATTTTAGATGCTTGATAATCTAATTACTTGCAGTTTGCCACAAATACCAAAGAATTTGAAAGTAATAGAGCGAATGAAATGCCCTTTTTCTTCTCTATCTTTGATTCCGTGTCCTGCGGTTTTTGTCCTTTGTGTCTTTGCCAATGACGCAATGTATATTAAATTATGTGTAACAACATATGTAACACAGCACGAATTTTGTGAATTAGGTGCAAAGCTCTTTCTTCTTTGTTGAGAGGAAACAAATCATTGAATTCGGACTTTCTTTTTCATTTCTTATGACGCATTCACAAGTTTTAAAGAAACTGCGTGAATACAAGAAAATAGTGATTCTATAGAATGACTTTACAAATTAAGATCAAAGTAGACAATTTGGTTCACGATCATGTTTTAAAACAAAATTATTCTGTGTAATGATTCTCGAACGGTGATGAGATCGAACTAGCCCATAATGAAAATTTCACTAAATTTCCAGTAAATTGGGTATTTGGTAGCAACGACGCTAAGTAGAGAAACATCGGTATATTCGATCTGGTATGTAAGGAGAGAAAGTTCCTTGTATTTGTTTTGTCGATTTCGTCGATTTTGTTACTTGCTAGAAATCTGTGCAAGGTTCGACAAAACAAAAATAAGTTATTAGGTAAATCGTACATTACGTTGAAATAGGTTTGAAACCATTTCCAACGTAAAAGCGTCAATTTTTCGTGCAACGTAAACGAAATAATTAATTTTCAAGAAAGACTGTGCTGTGAATTCAAGTAAATGATAAATGACCAGTGTAAGATGCATGATAGTCTATTGCCGTTTGCCACAAGTACTAAAGTATTTGAAAGTAATAGAACGAATGAAATGCCTTTTTTCTTCTCTATCCTTTAATTGCGTGTCCTATGGTTTCTTATCTTTGCGTCATTACAACCAATAACGCAATGTATAGTAAATTATATGTAACAATGTTTTCACACACCGCGAATTATGTGAATCTGGTAGAAAAGCTCTTTCTTCTTTCTTGAAAGGAAACAAATCATTAAAAATTTTGTTTTCATTTCTTATGACGCAAATCAGAAGTTTAAAAGAAACTGCATGAATACAAGAAAATAGTGATTCTATAGCATGACAAATAGAGATCAGACAATTTGGTTCACGATCATGGTTTCAAAGTCTGTGTAATGAGTGTCGGCATTATAACGGTGCTGAAATCGAATTAGCAGAATTTTCGAATTTCATTGAATTTACGGTAAATTGTGTATTTGGCAGTAACGACGCAAAGTAGAGAAACATCGGAGAAAGAAATCCGTTACTGGGTGAATCGTACATGACATTGAAATCGGGCTTGAACCTGTTCCCAATGGTATAAAACCGTTAAATTTGCGTGCAAGGTGCACTAGATAATTGGTTATCAAGAAAGAGAACGCTATGAATTCAAGTGAATGACAAATGAACAATTGTACATTACATTGAAAACGGGCTTGAACCCATTCCCAACGTGTAAAACCGTTAAAATTTCGGGCAAGGTATACGAAAAAATTGATTATCAAAAAAGGGAACGTTATGAATTCGTGAATGACAAATGACCAATTTTAGATGCTTGATAGTCTAATTACTTCCAGATTGCCACAAGTACCAAAGAATTTTAAAGTAATAGAGCGAATGAAATGCCCTTTTTCTTCTCTATCTTTAATTGCGTGTCCTATGGTTTCTTATCTTTGCGTCATTACTTAAAATGACGCAATGTATAGTGATTTATATGTAACGACATATGTAACAAAGCGCGAATTTTGTGAATTTATTACAAAGCTCTTTGTTGAAAGGAAACATATCTTGAATTTCGTTTTCATTTCTTATGACGCAATTCACAAGTTTAAATGAAACTGCGTAAATACAAGAAAATAGTGATTCTATAGCATGACTTTACAAATTAAGATCAAAGTAGACAATTTGGTTCACAATCATGTTTTAAAACGAAATGAGTCCGTGTAATGACTCTCGGTGTTATAACGGAAGATGAAATCGAATTAGCCCATAATGAAAGTTTCACGGAATTTCCAGTAAATTGGGTATTTGGTAGTAACGACGCAAAGTAGAGAAACATCGGACAAGTATATTCGATCTGGTATGCAAGGAGAGAAAATTCCTGGTATTTGTTCTGTCGATTTCGTCGATTTTGTTACTCGTTACAAATCTGTGCAAGGTTCGACAAAATTACAAAAATCCGTTATTGAGTAAATCGCACATTACTTTGAAAACGGGTTTGAAACCGTTTTCAACGTAAAACCGTCAAATTTTCGTGCAAGTAAACGAAATAATTATTTTTCAAATAAGAGTGTGTTATGAATTGTAGTTTGCCACAAGAACCAAAGTATTTGAAAGTAATAGAACGTGATAGTAATAGAAAGAAGAAAGTAATAGTAATAGAAAGGCCTTTTTTTCTTCTCTATCCTTTAATTGCGTGTCGTAGGGTGTCTTCTCTTTGCGTCATTACTACCAATGACGTAAAATAAAGTAAATTATATGTAGCAATGTTTTCATTCACCACGAATTTCATCTGGTAGAGAGCTCTTCCCTCTTTGTTGAAAGGAAACAAATCATTGAATTGGGAATTTCGTTTTCCTTTCTTATGACGCAATTCACAAGTTTAAAAGAAACTGCGTGAATACAAGAAAATAGTGATTCTATAGCATAACTTTACAAATTAAGATCAAAGTAGATAATTTGGTTCACAATCATGTTTTAAAACGAAATGAGTCTGTGTAATGACTCTCGGTGTTATAACGGTGATGAAATCGAATTAGCTCATAATGAAAGTTTCACTTAATTTCAAGTAAATTTGGTATTTGGTAGCAAACGACGCAAAGTAGAGAAACATCGGGCAAGTATATTCCATGTGTTATACAAGGAGAGAAAATTCCTTGTATTTGTTCTGTTGATTTCGTCGATTCTGTTACTCGCTAGAAATCTGTGCAAGGTTAGACAAAATCCGTTATTGGGTAAATCGTACATTACATTGAAAACGGGTTCGAAACCGTTTCCAACGTAAAACCGTCAAATTTTCGTGCAAGGCAAGAGAAATAATCAATTGTCAAGAAAGAGTGATTAGGAATTCAGGTGAATGATAGATGACCAATATAAGATGCTTGATAGTCTATTGTAGTTTGCCACAAGTACCAAAGTATTTGAAAGTAATAGAACGAATGAAATGCCTTTTTTTCTTCTCTATCCTTTAATTGCGTGTCGTAGGGTTTCTTATCTTTGCGTCATTACTACCAATGACATAAAATATAGCAAATTATATGTAGCAATGTTTTCATTCACCGCGAATTTTGTAAATCTGGAAGAGAGCTCTTCCCTCTTTGTTGAAAGGAAACAAATCATTGAATTGGGAATTTCGTTTTCCTTTCTTATGACGCAATTCACAAGTTTAAAAGAAACTGCGTGAATACAAGAAAATGCTATAGCATGACTTTACAAATTAAGATCAAAGTAGACAATTTGGTTCACAATCATGTTTTAAAACGAAATGAGTCCGTGTAATGACTCTTGGTGTTATAACGGTGATGAAATCGAATTAGCCCATAATGAAAGTTTCACGGAATTTCCAGTAAATTGGGTATTTGATAGTAACGACGCAAAGTAGAGAAACATCGGGCAAGTATATTCGATCTGGCATGCAAGGAGAGAAAATTCCTGGTATTTGTTCTGTCGATTTCGTCGATTTTGTTACTCGTTACAAATCTGTGCAAGGTTCGTCAAATGCCTTCCGAAGATCTATGAATTCAACTCCAGAAATTTGATTATCTATATTCAAAGACCACTGATTCACAAGTTTTGCAAGAGCAGTTGATGTGGAATGAAATGGTCTGAAACCAGATTGATTAGGGTGTAGTAAATCATTCGCATTCATGAATTCGCTCAGTTGTTGATGTACGGTCCTTTCGATAATTTTACTCACTGTTGGTAAGATTGAGATGGGGCGATAGTTATTCAACGAAAAAATATCTCCTGCTTTAAATATTGGTACTACAAGAGCCTTTTTCCATTCATGTGGAACAACTCCCGTAGACAGGGATTTGTTAATAATATCGCAAAGAGATTCTGCAATAACATTCTTTGTCATCTTTAAAAGTTTGTAGCCGATGTGACCTTCTCCGGTTGCTTTATCTATGCCAAGAAGCTCGAACTGTCTAAATACAAAATCTCTCGTTATCATACGTAATTTAAATTGAGAATGAGAAGGATCAAAGCCTTTGTCCTCATCTAATATCATTTGAGAAGTATTTCTCTGCAGATCTTTTGTAATTTTAGTAGCATTAGATATGAAAAAATTGTTGAATGCTTCAGCAATACTTGCGTTGTCCGATACTTCTGCATCATCAACCTTTATGGTATTGGGAGAAATGGGTGATGATTTAGGCGTAAATTCCCTCAAGCTCTTCCACATTTTTTTACTGCTGTTACGATTTTGTAAAGTTTGGTCAGTGTTATACTGTTTTTTTCTTATTCTCATGAGATGAGTAACTTTGTTTTTTAGATATTTATAGGTATTCCAAAGATCATTGCTGTTGTTAGTTTTAGGAGCTTTGAGAACTTTATCACGTTCCGTCATGAGCTTAACAACCTCATCAGATATCCATGGACATGCATGTTTTCTTATCCGCTTTTTGCGCAAAGGTATATGCTTGTTGACAACATTATTGAAAAGAGTCAACCACATATCCCACGTATCATCAACGTCGTCTATATCTTTTATGACCTGCCACGGAGCACTTCTCAAATCACTATAAAATTCCTCCTCATTAAGATTTATTAATGAGCGAAATTACGCACATTCAGATTTTTGATGGATCTTTGCACTGAAGTGCCGAATAGCATATACCAAATAATGATCACTAATGCTAGTCTCAAATATTCCCCATTCACTGTAAAGTTCTTTGATACAAATATCAAATCAATTAAAGTAAAAGCAGTAAAAGTAGAAGCAGTATTTGTAACTGACTTGGTCCGTACATATTTGTATAAAACATAACTTTTTCGGCATTCACATCATGTTGGTGTGGCATATAATTACAATTGAAATCACCTAATATAATACTGTACAACTCATATGTTCCGAGAGAGCAGAGTCCAAAGTCCTCTCTAATTCGTCAAAGAAATCAGCGTGAGAATTCGGAGGTCTGTAAAATTCCCCTACAAGGATGGAAGGCTTATTTGGATAATTCAATTCAAACCAAAGGCATTCTAAAATAGATGAATTCAAATCGTCTCTTATTTTAGAGTTGAATCTTTTGGAAATATATACAGCCACACCGCCACCATGTCTTGTACGGTCTCTATCTAACAAACCAGTTAAAGCAAGTTGAGACCAGTTGAAACCAGATGAAACCAGTTAAAACCAGTTGAAACTAGTACAACCAGTTGAGACCAGGTAAAACCATTTGAAACCAGAAAAAAACAGTTAAGACCAGTCGAGAACAGTTGAGGCCAGTTGAAACCAGTTGAGACCAGTTAAAACCAGTTGACACCAGTTGAACCCAATTAAAACCAGTTGAGTCCAGATGAAACCAATTGAAACCAGTTGAGACCCTTTCAAATTAGTTAAAACCAGATGAAACCAGTAAAAACCAGTTGAAACTAGTACAACCAGTTGAGATCAGTTAAAACCAGATGAAACCCGGAAAAAAGCAGTTAAGACCAGTTGAGACCAGTTCAAACCAGTTAAAACCAGCTGAGACCAGTTGAACCCAGTTCAAACCAGTTGAGGCCAGCTGAGACCAGTTGAAACCAGTTCAAACCAGTTGAGGCCAGCTGAAACCAGTCCAAATCAGTTGAGACCAGTTGAAACCAGTTAAAACCAGTTGAGACAAATTCAAAAGTTGAGACCAGTTGAAACCAGTTAAAACCAGTTGAGAGCAGTTCAAACCAGTTGAAACCAGATGAAACGAGTTCAAACCAGTTGAAACCAGTTAAAAAAAGTTGAGACCAGTTTAAACCAGTTGATATCAGATGAAACCAGTTCAAACTAGTTGAGACCAGTTCAAACCAGTTGAAATCAGTTGAACCCAATTAAAACCTGTTGAGACCAGATCAAACCCGTTCAAACCGGATGAACCCAATTAAAGTCAGTTGAGACCAGTTCAAACCACTTAAAGCAAGTTGAGACCAGTTAAAACCAGATGAAACCAATTGAAACCAGTTGAGACCCTTTCAAATTAGTTAAAACCAGATGAAACCAGTAAAAACCAGTTGAAACTAGTACAAGCAGTTGAGATCAGTTAAAACCAGATGAAACCCAGAAAAAAGCAGTTAAGACCAGTTGAGACCAGTTCAAACCAGTTAAAACCAGCTGAGACCAGTTGAACCCAGTTCAAACCAGTTGAGGGCAGCTGAGACCAGTTGAAACCAGTTCAAACCAGTTGAGGCCAGCTGAAACCAGTCCAAATCAGTTGAGACCAGTTGAAACCAGTTAAAACCAGTTGAGACCAATTCAAAAGTTGAGACCAGTTGAAACCAGTTAAAACCAGTTGAGAGCAGTTCAAACCAGTTGAAACCAGATGAAACGAGTTCAAACCAGTTGAAACCAGTTTAAAAAGTTGAGACCAGTTTAAACCAGTTGATATCAGATGAAACCAGTTCAAACTAGTTGAGACCAGTTCAAACCAGTTGAAATCAGTTGAACCCAATTAAAACCTGTTGAGACCAGAACAAACCCGTTCAAACCAGATGAACCCAATTAAAATCAGTTGAGACCAGTTCAAACCAGTTAAAAAGGTTGAGACCAGTTAAAACCAGATGAAACCAGTTAAAACCAGTTGAGAGCAGTTCAAACCAGTTGAAACCAGATGAAACCAGTTCAAACCAGTTTAAACCAGTTAAAGAAAGTTTAGACAAGTTTAAACCAGTTGATATCAGATGAAACTAGTTCAAACTAGTTGAGACCAGTTCAAACCAGTTGAAATCAGTTGAACCCAATTAAAACCTGTTGAGACCAGATCAAACCCGTTCAAACGGGATGAACCCAATTAAAATCAGTTGAGACCAGTTCAAACCAGTTAAAACAAGTTGAGACCAGTTAAAACCAGATGAAACCAGTTAAAACCAGTTGAGAGCAGTTCAAACCTGTTGAAACCAGATGAAACCAGTTCAAACCAGTTTAAACCAGTTAAAACAAGTTGAGACCAGTTGAAACCAGATGAAACCAGTTAAAACCAGTTGAGAGCAGTTCAAACCAGTTTAAACCAGTTAAAAAAAGTTGAGACCAGATCAAACCAGTTGAAATCAGTTGAACCCAGTTAAAACCAGTTGAGACCAGTTCAAACCAGTTAAAGCAAGTTGAGACCAGTTGAAACCAGATGAAACCAGTTAAAACCAGTTGAAACTAGTACAACCAGTTGAGACCAGGTAAAACCATTTGAAACCAGAAAAAACAGTTAAGACCAGTCGAGAACAGTTGAGGCCAGTTGAAACCAGTTGAGACCAGTTAAAACCAGTTGACACCAGTTGAACCCAATTAAAACCAGTTGAGTCCAGATGAAACCAATTGAAACCAGTTGAGACCCTTTGAAATAAGTTAAAACCAGATGAAACCAGTAAAAACCAGTTGAAACTAGTACAACCAGTTGAGATCAGTTAAAACCATTTGAAACCCGGAAAAAAGCAGTTAAGACCAGTTGAGACCAGTTCAAACCAGTTCAAACCAGCTGAGACCAGTTGAACCCAGTTCAAACCAGTTGAGGCCAGCTGAGACCAGTTGAAACCAGTTCAAACCAGTTGAGGCCAGCTGAAACCAGTCCAAATCAGTTGAGACCAGTTGAAATCAGTTAAAACCAGTTGAGAGCAGTTCAAACCAGTTGAAACCAGATGAAACGAGTTCAAACCAGTTGAAACCAGTTAAAAAAAGTTGAGACCAGTTTAAACCAGTTGATATCAGAAGAAACCAGTTCAAACTAGTTGAGACCAGTTCAAACCAGTTGAAATCAGTTGAACCCAATTAAAACCTGTTGAGACCAGATCAAACCCGTTCAAACCAGATGAACCCAATTAAAATCAGTTGAGACCAGTTCAAACCATTTAAAACAAGTTGAGAGCAGTTAAAACCAGATGAAACCAGTTAAAACCAGTTGAGAGCAGTTCAAACCAGTTGAAACCAGATGAAACCAGTTCAAACCAGTTTGAACCAGTTAAAACAAGTTGAGACCAGTTGAAACAAGATGAGACCAGTTAAAACCAGTTGAGAGCAGTTCAAACCAGTTGAAACCAGATGAAACCAGTTCAAACCAGTTTAAACCAGTTAAAAAAAGTTGAGACCAGTTCAAACCAGTTGAAATCAGATGAAACCAATTGAAACTAGTTGAGACCAGTTCAAACCAGTTGAAATCAGTTGAACCCAGTTAAAACCAGTTGAGACCAGTTCAAACCAGTTAAAGCAAGTTGAGACCAGTTGAAACCAGATGAAACCAGATGAAGCCAGTTGAGAGCAGTTCAAACCAGATAAACCAGTTAAAACAAGTTGAAACTAGTTGAAACCAGATGAAACCAGTTAAAACCAGTTGAGAGCAGTTCAATCAGTTGAAACCAGATGAAACCAGTTCAAACCAGTTTAAACCAGTTAAAAAAAGTTGAGACCAGTTCAAACCAGTTGAAATCAGATGAAACCAATTGAAACTAGTTGAGACCAGTTCAAACCAGTTGAAATCAGTTGAACCCAGTTAAAACCAGTTGAGACCAGTTCAAACCAGTTAAAGCAAGTTGAGACCAGTTGAAACCAGATGAAACCAGTTAAAACCAGTTGAAATTAGTACAACCAGTTGAGACCAGGTAAAACCATTTGAAACCAGAAAAAAACAGTTAAGACCAGTCGAGAACAGTTGAGGCCAGTTGAAACAAGTTGAGACCAGTTAAAACCAGTTGACACCAGTTGAACCCAATTAAAACCAGTTGAGTCCAGATGAAACCAATTGAAACCAGTTGAGACCCTTTCAAATTAGTTAAAACCAGATGAAACCAGTAAAAACCAGTTGAAACTAGTACAACCAGTTGAGATCAGTTAAAACCATTTGAAACCCGGAAAAAAAGCAGGTAAGACCAGTTGAGACAAGTTCAAACCAGTAAAAACCAGCTGAGACCAGTTGAACCCAGTTGAACCCAATTAAAACCAGTTGAGTCCAGATGAAACCAATTGAAACCAGTTGAGACCCTTTCAAATTAGTTAAAACCAGATGAAACCAGTAAAAACCATTTGAAACTAGTACAACCAGTTGAGATCAGTTAAAACCATTTGAAACCCGGAAAAAAAGCAGGTAAGACCAGTTGAGGCCAGTTGAAACCAGTAAAAACCAGCTGAGACCAGTTGACACAAGTTGAACCCAATAAAAACCAGTTGAGTCCAGATGAAACCAATTGAAACCAGTTGAGACCCTTTCAAATTAGTTAAAACCAGATGAAACCAGTAAAAACCAGTTGAAACTAGTACAACCAGTTGAGATCAGTTAAAACCATTTGAAACCCGGAAAAAAAGCAGGTAAGACCAGTTGAGACAAGTTCAAACCAGTAAAAACCAGCTGAGACCAGTTGACACCAGTTGAACCCAATTAAAACCAGTTGAGTCCAGATGAAACCAATTGAAACCAGTTGAGACCCTTTCAAATTAGTTAAAACCAGATGAAACCAGTAAAAACCAGTTGAAACTAGTACAACCAGTTGAGATCAGTTAAAACCATTTGAAACCCGGAAAAAAAGCAGGTAAGACCAGTTGAAACCAGATGAAACGAGTTCAAACCAGTTGAAACCAGTTAAAAAAAGTTGAGACCAGGTTCAACCAGTTGATATCAGATGAAACCAGTTCAAACTAGTTGAGACCAGGTCAAACCAGTTGAAATCATTTGAAGCCAATTAAAACCTGTTGAGACCAGATCAAACCCGTTCAAATCGGATGAACCCAATTAAACAAACCAGTTAAAACAAGTTGAGACCAGTTAAAACCAGATGAAACCAGTTGAAACCAGTTGAGAGGAGTTCAAACCAGTTGAAACCAGATGAAACCAGTAAAAACCAGTTGAAACTAGTACAACCAGTTGAGATCAGTTAAAACCATTTGAAACCCGGAAAAAAAGCAGGTAAGACCAGTTGAGACAAGTTCAAACCAGTAAAAACCAGCTGAGACCAGTTGACACCAGTTGAACCCAATTAAAACCAGTTGAGTCCAGATGAAACCAATTGAAACCAGTTGAGACCCTTTCAAATTAGTTGAAACCAGATGAAACCAGTTAAAACCAGTTGAAACTAGTACAACCAGTTGAGATCAGTTAAAACCATTTGAAACCCGGAAAGCAGTTCAAACCAGTTATCAGTTGAGACCAGTTCAAACCAGTTAAAACAAGTTGAGACCAGTTAAAACCAGATGAAACCAGTTAAAACCAGTTGAGAGCAGTTCAAATTGAAACCAGATGAAACCAGTTCAAACCAGTTTAAACCAGTTAAAAAAAGTTGAGACCAGTTCAAACCAGTTGAAATCAGATGAAACCAATTGAAACTAGTTGAGACCAGTTCAAACCAGTTGAAATCAGTTGAACCCAGTTGAGACCAGATCAAACCCGTTCAAACGGGATGAACCCAATTAAAATCAGTTGAGACCAGTTCAAACCAGTTAAAACAAGTTGAGACCAGTTAAAACCAGATGAAACCAGTTAAAACCAGTTGAGAGTAGTTCAAACCTGTTGAAACCAGATGAAACCAGTTCAAACCAGTTTAAACCAGTTTAAAACAAGTTGAGACCAGTTGAAACCAGATGAAACCAGTTAAAACCAGTTGAGAGCAGTTCAAACCAGTTTAAAACCAGTTAAAAAAAGTTGAGACCAGATCAAACCAGTTGAAATCAGTTGAACCCAGTTACAACCAGTTGAGACCAGTTCAAACCAGTTAAAGCAAGTTGAGACCAGTTGAAACCAGATGAAACCAGTTAAAACCAGTTGAAACTAGTACAACCAGTTGAGACCAGGTAAAACCATTTCAAACCAGAAAAAAACAGTTAAGACCAGTCGAGAACAGTTGAGGCCAGTTGAAACCAGTTGAGACCAGTTAAAACCAGTTGACACCAGTTGAACCCAATTAAAACCAGTTGAGTCCAGATGAAACCAATTGAAACCAGTTGAGACCCTTTGAAATAAGTTAAAACCAGATGAAACCAGTAAAAACCAGTTGAAACTAGTACAACCAGTTGAGATCAGTTAAAACCATATCAGAAGAAACCAGTTCAAACTAGTTGAGACCAGTTCAAACCAGTTGAAATCAGTTGAACCCAATTAAAACCTGTTGAGACCAGATCAAACCCGTTCAAACCAGATGAACCCAATTAAAATCAGTTGAGACCAGTTCAAACCATTTAAAACAAGTTGAGAGCAGTTAAAACCAGATGAAACCAGTTAAAACCAGTTGAGAGCAGTTCAAACCAGTTGAAACCAGATGAAACCAGTTCAAACCAGTTTGAACCAGTTAAAACAAGTTGAGACCAGTTGAAACAAGATGAGACCAGTTAAAACCAGTTGAGAGCAGTTCAAACCAGTTGAAACCAGATGAAACCAGTTCAAACCAGTTTAAACCAGTTAAAAAAAGTTGAGACCAGTTCAAACCAGTTGAAATCAGATGAAACCAATTGAAACTAGTTGAGACCAGTTCAAACCAGTTGAAATCAGTTGAACCCAGTTAAAACCAGTTGAGACCAGTTCAAAAAAGTTAAAGCAAGTTGAGACCAGTTGAAACCAGATGAAACCAGATGAAGCCAGTTGAGAGCAGTTCAAACCAGATAAACCAGTTAAAACAAGTTGAAACTAGTTGAAACCAGATGAAACCAGTTAAAACCAGTTGAGAGCAGTTCAATCAGTTGAAACCAGATGAAACCAGTTCAAACCAGTTTAAACCAGTTAAAAAAAGTTGAGACCAGTTCAAACCAGTTGAAATCAGATGAAACCAATTGAAACTAGTTGAGACCAGTTCAAACCAGTTGAAATCAGTTGAACCCAGTTAAAACCAGTTGAGACCAGTTCAAACCAGTTAAAGCAAGTTGAGACCAGTTGAAACCAGATGAAACCAGTTAAAACCAGTTGAAATTAGTACAACCAGTTGAGACCAGGTAAAACCATTTGAAACCAGAAAAAAACAGTTAAGACCAGTCGAGAACAGTTGAGGCCAGTTGAAACAAGTTGAGACCAGTTAAAACCAGTTGACACCAGTTGAACCCAATTAAAACCAGTTGAGTCCAGATGAAACCAATTGAAACCAGTTGAGACCCTTTCAAATTAGTTAAAACCAGATGAAACCAGTAAAAACCAGTTGAAACTAGTACAACCAGTTGAGATCAGTTAAAACCATTTGAAACCCGGAAAAAAAGCAGGTAAGACCAGTTGAGACAAGTTCAAACCAGTAAAAACCAGCTGAGACCAGTTGAACCCAGTTGAACCCAATTAAAACCAGTTGAGTCCAGATGAAACCAATTGAAACCAGTTGAGACCCTTTCAAATTAGTTAAAACCAGATGAAACCAGTAAAAACCATTTGAAACTAGTACAACCAGTTGAGATCAGTTAAAACCATTTGAAACCCGGAAAAAAAGCAGGTAAGACCAGTTGAGGCCAGTTGAAACCAGTAAAAACCAGCTGAGACCAGTTGACACAAGTTGAACCCAATAAAAACCAGTTGAGTCCAGATGAAACCAATTGAAACCAGTTGAGACCCTTTCAAATTAGTTAAAACCAGATGAAACCAGTAAAAACCAGTTGAAACTAGTACAACCAGTTGAGATCAGTTAAAACCATTTGAAACCCGGAAAAAAAGCAGGTAAGACCAGTTGAGACAAGTTCAAACCAGTAAAAACCAGCTGAGACCAGTTGACACCAGTTGAACCCAATTAAAACCAGTTGAGTCCAGATGAAACCAATTGAAACCAGTTGAGACCCTTTCAAATTAGTTAAAACCAGATGAAACCAGTAAAAACCAGTTGAAACTAGTACAACCAGTTGAGATCAGTTAAAACCATTTGAAACCCGGAAAAAAAGCAGGTAAGACCAGTTGAAACCAGATGAAACGAGTTCAAACCAGTTGAAACCAGTTAAAAAAAGTTGAGACCAGGTTCAACCAGTTGATATCAGATGAAACCAGTTCAAACTAGTTGAGACCAGGTCAAACCAGTTGAAATCATTTGAAGCCAATTAAAACCTGTTGAGACCAGATCAAACCCGTTCAAATCGGATGAACCCAATTAAAATCAGTTGAGACCAGTTCAAACCAGTTAAAACAAGTTGAGACCAGTTAAAACCAGATGAAACCAGTTAAAACCAGTTGAGAGGAGTTCAAACCAGTTGAAACCAGATGAAACCAGTTCAAACCAGTTTAAACCAGTTAAAAAAAGTTGAGACCAGATCAAACCCGTTCAAACCGGATGAACCCAATTAAAATCAGTTGAGACCAGTTCAAACCAGTAAAAACAAGTTGAGACCAGTTAAAACCAGTTGAGACTAGTTGAAACCAGATGAAACCAGTTAAAACCAGTTGAGAGCAGTTCAAACCAGTTGAAACCAGATGAAACCAGTTGAAACCAGTTTAAACCAGTTAAAAAAAGTTGAGACCAGTTCAAACCAGTTGAAATCAGATGAAACCAATTGAAACTAGTTGAGACCAGTTCAAACCAGTTGAAATCAGTTGAACCCAGTTAAAACCAGTTGAGACCAGTTCAAATCAGTTAAAGCAAGTTGAGACCAGTTGAAACCAGATGAAACCAGATGAAGCCAGTTGAGAGCAGTTCAAACCAGATAAACCAGTTAAAACAAGTTGAGACTAGTTGAAACCAGATGAAACCAGTTAAAACCAGTTGAGAGCAGTTCAAACCAGTTGAAACCAGATGAAACCAGTTCAAACCAGTTTAAACCAGTTAAAAAAAGTTGAGACCAGTTCAAACCAGTTGAAATCAGATGAAACCAATTGAAACTAGTTGAGACCAGTTCAAACCAGTTGAAATCAGTTGAACCCAGTTAAAACCAGTTGAGACCAGTTCAAACCAGTTAAAGCAAGTTGAGACCAGTTGAAACCAGATGAAACCAGTTAAAACCAGTTGAAATTAGTACAACCAGTTGAGACCAGGTAAAACCATTTGAAACCAGAAAAAAAAAAACAGTTAAGACCAGTCGAGAACAGTTGAGGCCAGTTGAAACCAATTGAAACCAGTTGAGACCCTTTCAAATTAGTTAAAACCAGATGAAACCAGTAAAAACCAGTTGAAACTAGTACAACCAGTTGAGATCAGTTAAAACCATTTGAAACCCGGAAAAAAAGCAGGTAAGACCAGTTGAGACAAGTTCAAACCAGTAAAAACCAGCTGAGACCAGTTGAACCCAATTAAAACCAGTTGAGTCCAGATGAAACCAATTGAAACCAGTTGAGACCCTTTCAAATTAGTTAAAACCAGATGAAACCAGTAAAAACCAGTTGAAACTAGTACAACCAGTTGAGATCAGTTAAAACCATTTGAAACTCGGAAAAAAAGCAGGTAAGACCAGTTGAGACAAGTTCAAACCAGTAAAAACCAGCTGAGACCAGTTGACACCAGTTGAACCCAATTAAAACCAGTTGAGTCCAGATGAAA
Organism: Diadema antillarum; assembly: GCF_040938485.1. Taxonomy (NCBI): domain Eukaryota; kingdom Metazoa; phylum Echinodermata; class Echinoidea; order Diadematoida; family Diadematidae; genus Diadema; species Diadema antillarum. The sequence goes on along the minus strand of NW_027272315.1, from coordinate 148,553 downwards.
CCAATTGAAACCAGTTGAGACCAGTTGAAACCAGTTGAGACCAGGTAAAACCAGTTGACACCAGTTGAACCCAATTAAAACCAGTTGAGTCCAGATGAAACCAATTGAAACCAGTTGAGACCCTTTCAAATTAGTTAAAACCAGATCAAACTAGTAAAAACCAGTTGAAACTAGTACAACCAGTTGAGATCAGTTAAAACCGTTTGAAACCCGGAAAAAAAGCAGTTAAGACCAGTTGAGACAAGTTCAAACCAGTAAAAACCAGCTGAGACCAGTTGAACCCAGTTGAGGTCAGCTGAGACCAATTGAACCCAGTTCAAACCAGTTGAGGCCAGCTGAGACCAGTTGTAACCAGACCAAACCAGTTGAGGCCACCTGAAACCAGTCCAAATCAGTTGAGACCAGTTGAAACCAGTTCAAACCAGTTGAGACCAATTCAAAAGTTGAGACCAGTTGAAATCAGTTAAAACCAGTTGAGAGCAGTTCAAACCAGATGAAACGAGTTCAAACCAGTTGAAACCAGTTAAAAAAAAGTTGAGACCAGGTTAAACCAGTTGATATCAGATGAAACCAGTTCAAACTAGTTGAGACCAGGTCAAACCAGTTGAAATCATTTGAACCCAATTAAAACCTGTTGAGACCAGATCAAACCCGTTCAAACCGGATGAACCCAATTAAAATCAGTTGAGACCAGTTCAAAAAAGTTAAAACAAGTTGAGACCAGTTAAAACCAGATGAAACCAGTTAAAACCAGTTGAGAGCAGTTCAAACCAGTTGACACCAGATGAAACCAGTTCAAACTAGTTTAAACCACTTAAAACAAGTTGAGACCAGTTGAAACCAGATGAAACCAGTTAAAACCAGTTGAGAGCAGTTCAAACCAGTTGAAACCAGATGAAACCAGTTAAAACCAGTTTAAACCAGTTAAGAAAAGTTGAGACCAGTTCAAACCAGTTGAAATTAGATGAAACCAATTGAAACTAGTTGAGACCAGTTCAAACCAGTTGAAATCAGTTGAACCCAGTTAAAACCAGTTGAGACCTGTTCAAACCAGTTAAAGCAAGTTGAGACCAGTTGAAAAGAGATGAAACCAGTTAAAACCAGTTGAGAGCAGTTCAAACCGGTTGAAACCAGATGAAACCAGTTGAAACTAGTACAACCAGTTGAGACCAGGTAAAACCATTTGAAACCAGAAAAAAAGAGTTAAGACCAGTCGAGAACAGTTGAGGCCAGTTGAAACTAGTTGACACCAGTTGAACCCAATTACAACCCGTTGAGTCCAGATGAAACCAATTGAAACCAGTTGAGACCCTTTCATATTAGTTAAAACCAGTTGAAAGCAGTTCAAACCAGTTGAAACCAGATGAAACCAGTTCAAACCAGTTTGAACCAGTTAAAACAAGTTGAGACCAGTTGAAACAAGATGAAACCAGTTAAAACCAGTTGAGAGCAGTTCAAACCAGTTGAAACCAGATGAAACCAGTTCAAACCAGTTTAAACGAGTTAAAAAAAGTTGAGACCAGTTCAAACCAGTTGAAATCAGATGAAACAAATTGAAACTAGTTGAGACCAGTTCAAACCAGTTGAAATCAGTTGAACCCAGTTAAAACTAGTTGAGACCAGTTGAAACCAGTTAAAGCAAGTTCAGACCAGTTGAAACCAGATGAAACCAGTTAAAACCAGTTGAGAGCAGTTCAAACCAGTTGAAACCAGATGAAACCAGTTGAAACTAGGACAACCATTTGTGACCAGGTAAAACCAGTTGAGACCAATTCAAAAGTTGAGACCAGTTGAAACCAGTTAAAACCAGTTGAGAGCAGTTCAAACCAGTTGAAACCAGTTAAAAAAGGTTGAGACCAGTTTAAACCAGTTGATATCAGATGAAACCAGTTCAAACTAGTTGAGACCAGTTCAAACCAGTTGAAATCAGTTGAACCCAATTAAAACCTGTTGAGACCAGATCAAACCCGTTCAAACCGGATGAACCCAATTAAAATCAGTTGAGACCAGTTCAAACCAGTTAAAACAAGTTGAGACCAGTTAAAACCAGATGAAACCAGTTAAAACCAGTTGAGAGCAGTTCAAACCAGTTGAAACCAGATGAAACCCGTTCAAACCAGTTTAAACCAGTTAAAACAAGTTGAGACCAGTTGAAACAAGATGAAACCAGTTAAAACCAGTTGAGAGCAGTCAAACCAGTTGAAACCAGATGAAACCAGTTCAAACCAGTTTAAACCAGTTAAAAAAAGTTGAGACCAGTTCAAACCAGTTGAAATCAGATAAAACCAATTGAAACTAGTTGAGACCAGTTCAAACCAGTTGAAATCAGTTGAACCCAGTTAAAACCAGTTGAGACCAGTTCAAACCAGTTAAAGAAAGTTGAGACCAGTTGAAACCAGTTGAGACCAGTTAAAACCAGTTGAAACTAGTACAACCAGTTGAGACCAGGTAAGACCATTTGAAACCAGAAAAAAAAAGTTAAGACCAGTCGAGAACAGTTGAGGCCAGTTGAAACAAGTTGAGACCAGTTAAAACCAGTTGACACCAGTTGAACCCAATTACAACCAGTTGAGTCCAGATGAAACCAATTGAAACCAGTTGAGACCCTTTGAAATTAGTTAAAACCAGATGAAACCAGTAAAAACCAGTTGAAACTAGTACAACAAGTTGAGATCAGTTAAAACCATTTGAAACCCGGAAAAAAAGCAGTTAAGACCAGTTGCGACCAGTTCAAACCAGTTAAAACCAGCTGAGACCAGTTGAACCCAGTTCAAACCAGTTAAAGCAAGTTGAGACCAGTTGAAACCAGATAAAACCAGTTAAAACCAGTTTAAATTAGTACAACCAGTTGAGACCAGGTAAAACCATTTGAAACCAGAAAAAAAAAACAGTTAAGACCAGTCGTGAACAGTTGAGGCCAGTTGAAACCAGTTGAGACCAGTTAAAACCAGTTGACACCAGTTGAACCCAATTAAAACCAGTTGAGTCCAGATGAAACCAATTGAAACCAGTTGAGACCCTTTGAAATTAGTTAAAACCAGATGAAACCAGTAAAAACCAGTTGAAACTAGTACAACCAGTTGAGATCAGTTAAAACCATTTGAAATCCGGAAAAAAAGCAGTTAAGACCAGTTGCGACCAGTTCAAACCAGTTAAAACCAGCTGAGACCAGTTGAACCCAGTTCAAACCAGTTGAGGCCAGCTGAGACCAGTTGAAACCAGTTCAAACCAGTTGAGGCCAGCTGAAACCAGTCCAAATCAGTTGAGACCAGTTGAAAACAGTTAAAACCAGTTGAGAGCAGTTCAAACCAGTTGAAACCAGATGAAACGAGTTCAAACCAGTTGAAACCAGTTAAAAAAAGTTGAGACCAGTTTAAACCAGTTGATATCAGATGAAACCAGTTCAAACTAGTTGAGACCAGTTCAAACCAGTTGAAATCAGTTGAACCCAATTAAAACCTGTTGAGACCAGATCAAACCCGTTCAAACCGGATGAACCCAATTAAAATCAGTTGAGACCAGTTCAAACCAGTTAAAACAAGTTGAGACCAGTTGAAACCAGATGAAACCAGTTAAAACCAGTTGAGAGCAGTTCAAACCAGTTGAAACCAGATGAAACCAGTTTAAACCAGTTAAAACAAGTTGAGACCAGTTGAAACCAGATGAAACCAGTTAAAACCAGTTGAGAGCAGTTCAAACCAGTTGAAACCAGATGAAACCAGATGAAACCAGTTCAAACCAGTTTAAACCAGTTAAAAAAAGTTGAAACCAGTTCGAACCAGTTGAAATCAGATGAAACCAATTGAAACTAGTTGAGACCAGTTCAAACAAGTTGAAATCAGTTGAACCCAATTAAAACCAGTTGAGTCCAGATGAAACCAGTTGAAACCAGTTGAGACCATTTCAAATTAGTTGAAACCAGATGAAACCAGTTAAAACCAGTTGAAACTAGTACAACCAGTTGAGACCAGTTAAAACCATTTGAAACCAGAAAAAAAAAACAGTTAAGACCAGTCGAGAACAGTTGAGACCAGTTAAAACCAGTTGACACCAGTTGAACCCAATTAAAACCAGTTGAGTCCAGATGAAACCAGTTGAAACCAGTTGAGACCAGTTAAAACCAGTTGACACCAGTTAGAAATAGTGATTCTATAGCATGACTTTACAAATTAAGATCAAAGTAGAAAATTGAGTTCACGATCATGTTTTCAAACGAAATTACTCTGTGTAATGACTATCAGTATTATAACGCTGATGAAATTGAATTAGCCCATGAAAGTTTCACTAAATTTCCAGTAAATTGGGTATTTGGTTGTAACGACGCTAAGAGAAACATCTTGCTAGTATATTCGATGTGGTTATACAAGGATAGAAAATTCCTTGTATTTGTTCTCTAGATTTCGTCGATTTTGTTACTCGCTAGAAATCTGTGCAAGGTTAGACAAAATGACAAAAATCCCCTATTGGGTAAATCGTATATTACATTGAAAACGGGTTTGAAACAGTTTCCAAAGTAAAACCGTCAAATTTACGTGCAAGGTAAACGAAATAATTCATTTTCAAGAAAGAGTGTGCTGTGAATTCAAGTAAATGATAAATGACCAATGTAAGAAGCATGATAGTCTATTGCCGTTTGCCACAAGTACAAAACTATTTGAAAGTAATAGAAGAAATGAAAGGCCTTTTTTCTTCTCTATCCTAATTGCGTGTTCTATGGTTTCTTATCTTTGCGTCATTACTACCAATGACGCAGAATATAGTAAATTATATGAAGCAATGTTTTCACACACCGCAATTTTGTTAATCTGGTAGAGAGCTCTTTCTTCTTTGTTGAAAGGAAACAAATCATTAAAAATGTGAATTTAGTTTTCATTTCTGATGACACAAATCACACAAGTTTAAAAGAAACTGCATAATACAAGAACATAGTGATTCTACAGCATGACTTTACAAATTAGGATCGCACAATTTGGTTCACGATTGTGGTTTCAAAGTCTGTGTAATGAGTCTCGGCATTATAACGGTGCTGAAATCGAACTAGCAGAATTTTGGAAGTTTCATTGAATTTACGGTAAATTGGGTATTTGGCGGTAACGACGCAAAGTAGGGTAACATCGGAGAAAGAAATCAGTTACTGGGTGAATCGTACATGACACGTTCCCAGTGGTATAAAACCGTTAAATTTTGGTGCAAGATGTACTAAATGATTGGTTATCAAGAAAGAGAACACTATGAATTACAAGGTACATTTCATTGAAAACGGGTTCGAAACCGTTTCCAACGTAAAACCGTCAAATTTTCGTGCAAGGTAAAAGAAATAATCAATTTTCAAGAAAACATGTGACAAGTGAACAATTGCACATTACATTGAAAACGGACTTGAACCCATTCCCAACGTGTAAAACCGTTAAAAATCTCGTGCAAGGTATACGAAATGATTGATTATCAAGAAACAGAACACTATGAACTCGTGAATGACAAATTACCAATTTTAGATCCTTGATAGTCTAATTACTTCCAGATTGCCACAAGTTTCAAAGAATTTGAAAGTAATAGAGAGAATGAAATGCCCTTTTTCTTCTCTATCTGTAATTGCTTGTCCTATGGTTTCTTATTTTTGCGTCATTACTACCAATGACGCAATGTATAGTAAATTATATGTAACAACATATGTAACACAGCGCGAATTTTGTGAATTAGGTACAAAGCTCTTTCTTCTTTGTTGAAAGGAAACAAATCATTGAATTGGGAATTTCTTTCTTCTTTGTTGAAAAGGAAACAAATCATTGAATTGGGAATTTCTTTCTTCTTTGTTGAAAGGAAACAAATCATTGAATTGGGAATTTCGTTTTCATTTCTTATAAGGCAAGTCACAAATTTAAAAGAAACTATGTGAATACAAGAAAATACTGATTCCATAGCATGACTTTACAAATGAAGAGCAAAGTAGACAATTTGGTTCACAATCATGTTTTAAAACGAAATGAGTGTGTGTAATGACTCTCGGTGTTATAACGGTGATGAAATCGAATTAGCCCATAATGAAAGTTTCACGGAATTTCCAGTAAATTGGGTATTTGGTAGTAACGACGCAAAGTAGAGGAACATCGGGCAAGTATATTCGATCTGGTATGCAAGGAGAGAAAATTCCTTGTATTTGTTCTGTCATTTCGTCGATTTTGTTACTCGTTACAAATCTGTGCAAGGTTCGACAAAATGACAAAAATCCGTTATTGGGTAAATCGTATATTACTTTGAAAACTGGTTTGAAACCGTTTTCAACGTAAAACCGTCAAATTTTCGTGCAAGGTAAACGAAATAATTATTTTTCAAATAAGAGTGTGTTATGAATTGAAATGAATGATAAATGGCCAATATAAGATGCTTGATAGTCTATTGCAGTTTGCCACAAGTACCAAAGTATTTGAAAGTAATAGAACGAATGAAAGGCCTTTGGCAGTAACGACGCAAAATAAAGAAACATCGGAGAAAGAAATCCGTACTGGGTGAATCGTACATGGCATTGAAATCGGGCTTAAACCCGTTCCCAATGTGTAAAACCGCTAAATGTTCGTGCAAGGTGTACTAAATAGTTGGTTATCAAGAAAGAGAACGCTATGAATTCAAGTGAATAACAAGTGACAGCTGTACATTACATTGAAAACGGGCTTGAACCCGTAATCGGCCGTAATCTGGCAGAACTGCGTATCTCCTTTAACACATTACGCCAGAAATCGGGTTTAAAGATTCAATGTTACACCTTTCTAAACTGAGATACGATGAGTTGCATTTTTCCTCTTTTCTCGGTCATAATTGGTCTAAAGAATTTATTTCCAGCAAAAAAATGACAATTTGACCTTTTTAAGTAGTAAAAATTACCAATTTTAAAAACTTACGCAGTTCTGCCAGATTAATCGTCGCCAAATTTTTGCGATCGTAATCTGGCATAACTGCGTATCTCTGGTCACGTGCCCGGGTTGATCAGCCAGAACTGCGTAAGTTTTTGGCCATGCGGGGGGTTTTTCAGGCAGAACTTCGTATCTCTAGGAGATACGCAGTTCTGCCTGATAAGCACGTGTTTCATCAGGCAGAACTACGTATCTCTTTTTGTCGTCAACCACGTGCTTATCAGCCAGAACTGCGTATCTCCTAGAGATACGCAGTTCTGGCTGATAAACACGTGGTTTATCAACCAGAACTACGTATCTCGGTCTATTTTCTGCGGGTTGTCTATCGTATTTTACCATCCACCCTCTTACTATTCAGCGGATGCAGTGTCAAAACAATGAATATTTTAAATCGAGTACAATTTTTTTGAAATATTTGTATTGTATAAAGTCATCATTATTGATTCACATTTAATTTCATTTTATCCATTCATTTGTATATGGAAAATAACTTGCTTTCCCCAAATGTTGTCAGTCTGTGTTCATGTTTCAGTATTATTTAGCGGCACAAGAAGTACTGCTACATCAAAAGCCTGGCTGCTGCTTGGGTTATTGTCGATCTCATGAAGCATTACATTTGGACTAAGAATAATATTAGACTAGGTTCTAGATGTTAAGCTATATTGTTCATCAAGACTACAGGTATATACTAGTTGTCTACACTGTAGACCGTCTAGACCGTAGTCTATTCAGGCCTAACGATACACTAGACATCTAGAGACTAGTGCGGTACGTAGGAATCTGCATACGATAGGCCTACTGATCTCATCATTATCCTAGTATTCCTACTCTATGCCCAAAGTACTAAGAGTAAGCCTAGACCCTTTTGGCTGAAGGCCTAAACTCTATTTAAACTAAAGAATACGAGGAGCTAGGCCTGACTAAAAGTTTATTCACAGCTTTATTAGAAAATAAAAAAATAGACCCTAGTTCTCGTTTGTGTCGACTCCTAGTCCTACTGTAGGCCTTATTGTCACTAACTACTTACAGTACTAACGTTAGGGTAGTAGTGTTCTAACCGTTACTATCTATTTCTACGCAGGCCTATTAAAAACGTACGAGAACTCTCGAACTCTGTCTACTCGATTGTCTAGGTCTATGTAACATCCAGACGTCTATTTTGGGGCGTCATTATAACAGACTAGTAGATCAATGAAAATTAGTTTCTAGATTTTCTAGTCTAGACTCTAGATCTAACGCTAGACTCTAGATATCCAGGTAGGGGCTAAATCTAGCGTTACAGCTAGACTGTTTATTGGGGATCTAGGCCTAGAAGGTACTAATGTTGTAGATCTAAGAACAACATAAAGCCTAACATGCCTATCTACAATGACTAACGGTAAGTCTATAAAGTCTATAGCCTATAATGTCTAGTAGTAGGCCCCTAGTACTAGTAGTAATGTATAGAACACAGATCTAAATCTAAGTTTCAGATCTATTTCTAGGGCTAAATGTTTATAATTTAGCGTTTAACCTGTAGATTCTAGATTCTTCATATTACAGACTTCAAGAATGTCTGGCCGAATCAAATCTAGAAAAATAGAAAACTGAGTAAAGACAGAATAACCGGCGATTCAGCCTAAGTTAAGTAACGGTAGGCCCCAGTAGTCTACTAGTAGTAGGCCCCTACTGCACAATTTACTGGGAGTACCGGTACGGTACCGGTATTAAAAAGTAAACTGTAAAAGTGTTAGTATTGGTCAATTTCTGACGTCTGTAGGATTGGATCGAAAATGCCATCGTTATAGACGGTATCCTAGATATTCATTAAACTTCTCGAGATCAATCCCATAGATCCAAGCCCACTAACCGCTTATTACAATGAAAAATAAAATAAGAAGCTATGGTCAATGGATTACAGATATTGTTGTTCGCGTGACCTACGCTACCGCACAGTACATTGATTTCACGTACACTAACAATGGACAAGTGCTGCAGCAGTACCAAGTAGGCCTAAAGTTGACTGGAGCGTGATGTCAGACAAGATGCAAACTATAACGTTTGTTAGATCTAGAAATGCTCTAGGCTTAAAAAACACTAGATTGTAGCAAAACTTAATAGTAAGGCATACCGCATATTGACCTGTTTTGAAGCCTGCCAGTCTATGAAGGGAAAGAAAGTGGCAATTTCCCCCAAGAGCAACGAGGGTTATTGCTTTAGCGTGACTGTCGTCGTGTACAATACACGTAGCCGCACGACGTGTCTAGCTAGCTAGCTAGCTAGCTAGGCACTGCTAACCTGAACGCGCAGCGCGTTCGTCACTACCAAGGTCGCGCACGCGCGTGTTAAGATATACCATGTCCGTGCGGGATGCAGGAACACCTTGGTCCAAGCGTTGTCGTAAGTCGACTTACGCAGTTCTGCCTGATTAACATCGGAAAATTCATTTCGAATCTCGACTTACGCAGTTCTGCCAGATTAATCGCCCTCTCTCCTCAGGAATTTTGCCAAAATCACTTTCTAAAAATAACTTTCTGTACCGATTCACAACTTATTTTTTGGCCCACTTGAAAGAGCATGAGAAAAAACACACAAAACACTCAAAACCTGAAAATCGACCAAAATCGACTTAGGGAGTTCTGCCAGATTACGGCCGCGTTCCCAACGTGTAAAACCGTTAAAATTTCGTGCAAGGTACTAAAATAATTGATTATCAAGAAAGAGAACGCTATGAATTCGTGAATAACAAATTACCAATTTTAGATGCTTGATAATCTAATTACTTGCAGTTTGCCACAAATACCAAAGAATTTGAAAGTAATAGAGCGAATGAAATGCCCTTTTTCTTCTCTATCTTTGATTCCGTGTCCTGCGGTTTTTGTCCTTTGTGTCTTTGCCAATGACGCAATGTATATTAAATTATGTGTAACAACATATGTAACACAGCACGAATTTTGTGAATTAGGTGCAAAGCTCTTTCTTCTTTGTTGAGAGGAAACAAATCATTGAATTCGGACTTTCTTTTTCATTTCTTATGACGCATTCACAAGTTTTAAAGAAACTGCGTGAAAATAGTGATTCTATAGAATGACTTTACAAATTAAGATCAAAGTAGACAATTTGGTTCACGATCATGTTTTAAAACAAAATTATTCTGTGTAATGATTCTCGAACGGTGATGAGATCGAACTAGCCCATAATGAAAATTTCACTAAATTTCCAGTAAATTGGGTATTTGGTAGCAACGACGCTAAGTAGAGAAACATCGGTATATTCGATCTGGTATGTAAGGAGAGAAAGTTCCTTGTATTTGTTTTGTCGATTTCGTCGATTTTGTTACTTGCTAGAAATCTGTGCAAGGTTCGACAAAACAAAAATAAGTTATTAGGTAAATCGTACATTACGTTGAAATAGGTTTGAAACCATTTCCAACGTAAAAGCGTCAATTTTTCGTGCAACGTAAACGAAATAATTAATTTTCAAGAAAGACTGTGCTGTGAATTCAAGTAAATGATAAATGACCAGTGTAAGATGCATGATAGTCTATTGCCGTTTGCCACAAGTACTAAAGTATTTGAAAGTAATAGAACGAATGAAATGCCTTTTTTCTTCTCTATCCTTTAATTGCGTGTCCTATGGTTTCTTATCTTTGCGTCATTACAACCAATAACGCAATGTATAGTAAATTATATGTAACAATGTTTTCACACACCGCGAATTATGTGAATCTGGTAGAAAAGCTCTTTCTTCTTTCTTGAAAGGAAACAAATCATTAAAAATTTTGTTTTCATTTCTTATGACGCAAATCAGAAGTTTAAAAGAAACTGCATGAATACAAGAAAATAGTGATTCTATAGCATGACAAATAGAGATCAGACAATTTGGTTCACGATCATGGTTTCAAAGTCTGTGTAATGAGTGTCGGCATTATAACGGTGCTGAAATCGAATTAGCAGAATTTTCGAATTTCATTGAATTTACGGTAAATTGTGTATTTGGCAGTAACGACGCAAAGTAGAGAAACATCGGAGAAAGAAATCCGTTACTGGGTGAATCGTACATGACATTGAAATCGGGCTTGAACCTGTTCCCAATGGTATAAAACCGTTAAATTTGCGTGCAAGGTGCACTAGATAATTGGTTATCAAGAAAGAGAACGCTATGAATTCAAGTGAATGACAAATGAACAATTGTACATTACATTGAAAACGGGCTTGAACCCATTCCCAACGTGTAAAACCGTTAAAATTTCGGGCAAGGTATACGAAAAAATTGATTATCAAAAAAGGGAACGTTATGAATTCGTGAATGACAAATGACCAATTTTAGATGCTTGATAGTCTAATTACTTCCAGATTGCCACAAGTACCAAAGAATTTTAAAGTAATAGAGCGAATGAAATGCCCTTTTTCTTCTCTATCTTTAATTGCGTGTCCTATGGTTTCTTATCTTTGCGTCATTACTTAAAATGACGCAATGTATAGTGATTTATATGTAACGACATATGTAACAAAGCGCGAATTTTGTGAATTTATTACAAAGCTCTTTGTTGAAAGGAAACATATCTTGAATTTCGTTTTCATTTCTTATGACGCAATTCACAAGTTTAAATGAAACTGCGTAAATACAAGAAAATAGTGATTCTATAGCATGACTTTACAAATTAAGATCAAAGTAGACAATTTGGTTCACAATCATGTTTTAAAACGAAATGAGTCCGTGTAATGACTCTCGGTGTTATAACGGAAGATGAAATCGAATTAGCCCATAATGAAAGTTTCACGGAATTTCCAGTAAATTGGGTATTTGGTAGTAACGACGCAAAGTAGAGAAACATCGGACAAGTATATTCGATCTGGTATGCAAGGAGAGAAAATTCCTGGTATTTGTTCTGTCGATTTCGTCGATTTTGTTACTCGTTACAAATCTGTGCAAGGTTCGACAAAATTACAAAAATCCGTTATTGAGTAAATCGCACATTACTTTGAAAACGGGTTTGAAACCGTTTTCAACGTAAAACCGTCAAATTTTCGTGCAAGTAAACGAAATAATTATTTTTCAAATAAGAGTGTGTTATGAATTGTAGTTTGCCACAAGAACCAAAGTATTTGAAAGTAATAGAACGTGATAGTAATAGAAAGAAGAAAGTAATAGTAATAGAAAGGCCTTTTTTTCTTCTCTATCCTTTAATTGCGTGTCGTAGGGTGTCTTCTCTTTGCGTCATTACTACCAATGACGTAAAATAAAGTAAATTATATGTAGCAATGTTTTCATTCACCACGAATTTCATCTGGTAGAGAGCTCTTCCCTCTTTGTTGAAAGGAAACAAATCATTGAATTGGGAATTTCGTTTTCCTTTCTTATGACGCAATTCACAAGTTTAAAAGAAACTGCGTGAATACAAGAAAATAGTGATTCTATAGCATAACTTTACAAATTAAGATCAAAGTAGATAATTTGGTTCACAATCATGTTTTAAAACGAAATGAGTCTGTGTAATGACTCTCGGTGTTATAACGGTGATGAAATCGAATTAGCTCATAATGAAAGTTTCACTTAATTTCAAGTAAATTTGGTATTTGGTAGCAAACGACGCAAAGTAGAGAAACATCGGGCAAGTATATTCCATGTGTTATACAAGGAGAGAAAATTCCTTGTATTTGTTCTGTTGATTTCGTCGATTCTGTTACTCGCTAGAAATCTGTGCAAGGTTAGACAAAATCCGTTATTGGGTAAATCGTACATTACATTGAAAACGGGTTCGAAACCGTTTCCAACGTAAAACCGTCAAATTTTCGTGCAAGGCAAGAGAAATAATCAATTGTCAAGAAAGAGTGATTAGGAATTCAGGTGAATGATAGATGACCAATATAAGATGCTTGATAGTCTATTGTAGTTTGCCACAAGTACCAAAGTATTTGAAAGTAATAGAACGAATGAAATGCCTTTTTTTCTTCTCTATCCTTTAATTGCGTGTCGTAGGGTTTCTTATCTTTGCGTCATTACTACCAATGACATAAAATATAGCAAATTATATGTAGCAATGTTTTCATTCACCGCGAATTTTGTAAATCTGGAAGAGAGCTCTTCCCTCTTTGTTGAAAGGAAACAAATCATTGAATTGGGAATTTCGTTTTCCTTTCTTATGACGCAATTCACAAGTTTAAAAGAAACTGCGTGAATACAAGAAAATGCTATAGCATGACTTTACAAATTAAGATCAAAGTAGACAATTTGGTTCACAATCATGTTTTAAAACGAAATGAGTCCGTGTAATGACTCTTGGTGTTATAACGGTGATGAAATCGAATTAGCCCATAATGAAAGTTTCACGGAATTTCCAGTAAATTGGGTATTTGATAGTAACGACGCAAAGTAGAGAAACATCGGGCAAGTATATTCGATCTGGCATGCAAGGAGAGAAAATTCCTGGTATTTGTTCTGTCGATTTCGTCGATTTTGTTACTCGTTACAAATCTGTGCAAGGTTCGTCAAATGCCTTCCGAAGATCTATGAATTCAACTCCAGAAATTTGATTATCTATATTCAAAGACCACTGATTCACAAGTTTTGCAAGAGCAGTTGATGTGGAATGAAATGGTCTGAAACCAGATTGATTAGGGTGTAGTAAATCATTCGCATTCATGAATTCGCTCAGTTGTTGATGTACGGTCCTTTCGATAATTTTACTCACTGTTGGTAAGATTGAGATGGGGCGATAGTTATTCAACGAAAAAATATCTCCTGCTTTAAATATTGGTACTACAAGAGCCTTTTTCCATTCATGTGGAACAACTCCCGTAGACAGGGATTTGTTAATAATATCGCAAAGAGATTCTGCAATAACATTCTTTGTCATCTTTAAAAGTTTGTAGCCGATGTGACCTTCTCCGGTTGCTTTATCTATGCCAAGAAGCTCGAACTGTCTAAATACAAAATCTCTCGTTATCATACGTAATTTAAATTGAGAATGAGAAGGATCAAAGCCTTTGTCCTCATCTAATATCATTTGAGAAGTATTTCTCTGCAGATCTTTTGTAATTTTAGTAGCATTAGATATGAAAAAATTGTTGAATGCTTCAGCAATACTTGCGTTGTCCGATACTTCTGCATCATCAACCTTTATGGTATTGGGAGAAATGGGTGATGATTTAGGCGTAAATTCCCTCAAGCTCTTCCACATTTTTTTACTGCTGTTACGATTTTGTAAAGTTTGGTCAGTGTTATACTGTTTTTTTTCTTATTCTCATGAGATGAGTAACTTTGTTTTTTAGATATTTATAGGTATTCCAAAGATCATTGCTGTTGTTAGTTTTAGGAGCTTTGAGAACTTTATCACGTTCCGTCATGAGCTTAACAACCTCATCAGATATCCATGGACATGCATGTTTTCTTATCCGCTTTTTGCGCAAAGGTATATGCTTGTTGACAACATTATTGAAAAGAGTCAACCACATATCCCACGTATCATCAACGTCGTCTATATCTTTTATGACCTGCCACGGAGCACTTCTCAAATCACTATAAAATTCCTCCTCATTAAGATTTATTAATGAGCGAAATTACGCACATTCAGATTTTTGATGGATCTTTGCACTGAAGTGCCGAATAGCATATACCAAATAATGATCACTAATGCTAGTCTCAAATATTCCCCATTCACTGTAAAGTTCTTTGATACAAATATCAAATCAATTAAAGTAAAAGCAGTAAAAGTAGAAGCAGTATTTGTAACTGACTTGGTCCGTACATATTTGTATAAAACATAACTTTTTCGGCATTCACATCATGTTGGTGTGGCATATAATTACAATTGAAATCACCTAATATAATACTGTACAACTCATATGTTCCGAGAGAGCAGAGTCCAAAGTCCTCTCTAATTCGTCAAAGAAATCAGCGTGAGAATTCGGAGGTCTGTAAAATTCCCCTACAAGGATGGAAGGCTTATTTGGATAATTCAATTCAAACCAAAGGCATTCTAAAATAGATGAATTCAAATCGTCTCTTATTTTAGAGTTGAATCTTTTGGAAATATATACAGCCACACCGCCACCATGTCTTGTACGGTCTCTATCTAACAAACCAGTTAAAGCAAGTTGAGACCAGTTGAAACCAGATGAAACCAGTTAAAACCAGTTGAAACTAGTACAACCAGTTGAGACCAGGTAAAACCATTTGAAACCAGAAAAAAACAGTTAAGACCAGTCGAGAACAGTTGAGGCCAGTTGAAACCAGTTGAGACCAGTTAAAACCAGTTGACACCAGTTGAACCCAATTAAAACCAGTTGAGTCCAGATGAAACCAATTGAAACCAGTTGAGACCCTTTCAAATTAGTTAAAACCAGATGAAACCAGTAAAAACCAGTTGAAACTAGTACAACCAGTTGAGATCAGTTAAAACCAGATGAAACCCGGAAAAAAGCAGTTAAGACCAGTTGAGACCAGTTCAAACCAGTTAAAACCAGCTGAGACCAGTTGAACCCAGTTCAAACCAGTTGAGGCCAGCTGAGACCAGTTGAAACCAGTTCAAACCAGTTGAGGCCAGCTGAAACCAGTTCAAACCAGTTGAGGCCAGCTGAAACCAGTCCAAATCAGTTGAGACCAGTTGAAACCAGTTAAAACCAGTTGAGACAAATTCAAAAGTTGAGACCAGTTGAAACCAGTTAAAACCAGTTGAGAGCAGTTCAAACCAGTTGAAACCAGATGAAACGAGTTCAAACCAGTTGAAACCAGTTAAAAAAAGTTGAGACCAGTTTAAACCAGTTGATATCAGATGAAACCAGTTCAAACTAGTTGAGACCAGTTCAAACCAGTTGAAATCAGTTGAACCCAATTAAAACCTGTTGAGACCAGATCAAACCCGTTCAAACCGGATGAACCCAATTAAAGTCAGTTGAGACCAGTTCAAACCACTTAAAGCAAGTTGAGACCAGTTAAAACCAGATGAAACCAATTGAAACCAGTTGAGACCCTTTCAAATTAGTTAAAACCAGATGAAACCAGTAAAAACCAGTTGAAACTAGTACAAGCAGTTGAGATCAGTTAAAACCAGATGAAACCCAGAAAAAAGCAGTTAAGACCAGTTGAGACCAGTTCAAACCAGTTAAAACCAGCTGAGACCAGTTGAACCCAGTTCAAACCAGTTGAGGGCAGCTGAGACCAGTTGAAACCAGTTCAAACCAGTTGAGGCCAGCTGAAACCAGTCCAAATCAGTTGAGACCAGTTGAAACCAGTTAAAACCAGTTGAGACCAATTCAAAAGTTGAGACCAGTTGAAACCAGTTAAAACCAGTTGAGAGGAGTTCAAACCAGCTGAAACCAGATGAAACGAGTTCAAACCAGTTGAAACCAGTTTAAAAAGTTGAGACCAGTTTAAACCAGTTGATATCAGATGAAACCAGTTCAAACTAGTTGAGACCAGTTCAAACCAGTTGAAATCAGTTGAACCCAATTAAAACCTGTTGAGACCAGAACAAACCCGTTCAAACCAGATGAACCCAATTAAAATCAGTTGAGACCAGTTCAAACCAGTTAAAAAGGTTGAGACCAGTTAAAACCAGATGAAACCAGTTAAAACCAGTTGAGAGCAGTTCAAACCTGTTGAAACCAGATGAAACCAGTTCAAACCAGTTTAAACCAGTTAAAACAAGTTGAGACCAGTTGAAACCAGATGAAACCAGTTTAAAACCAGTTGAGAGCAGTTCAAACCAGTTTAAACCATTTAAAAAAAGTTAACCCAATTAAAACCAGTTGAGTCCAGATGAAACCAATTGAAACCAGTTGAGACCCTTTGAAATAAGTTAAAACCAGATGAAACCAGTAAAAACCAGTTGAAACTAGTACAACCAGTTGAGATCAGTTAAAACCATTTGAAACCCGGAAAAAAAGCAGTTAAGACCAGTTGAGACCAGTTCAAACCAGTTCAAACCAGCTGAGACCAGTTGAACCCAGTTCAAACCAGTTGAGGCCAGCTGAGACCAGTTGAAACCAGTTCAAACCAGTTGAGGCCAGCTGAAACCAGTCCAAATCAGTTGAGACCAGTTGAAATCAGTTAAAACCAGTTGAGAGCAGTTCAAACCAGTTGAAACCAGATGAAACGAGTTCAAACCAGTTGAAACCAGTTAAAAAAAGTTGAGACCAGTTTAAACCAGTTGATATCAGAAGAAACCAGTTCAAACTAGTTGAGACCAGTTCAAACCAGTTGAAATCAGTTGAACCCAATTAAAACCTGTTGAGACCAGATCAAACCCGTTCAAACCAGATGAACCCAATTAAAATCAGTTGAGACCAGTTCAAACCATTTAAAACAAGTTGAGAGCAGTTAAAACCAGATGAAACCAGTTAAAACCAGTTGAGAGCAGTTCAAACCAGTTGAAACCAGATGAAACCAGTTCAAACCAGTTTGAACCAGTTAAAACAAGTTGAGACCAGTTGAAACAAGATGAGACCAGTTAAAACCAGTTGAGAGCAGTTCAAACCAGTTGAAACCAGATGAAACCAGTTCAAACCAGTTTAAACCAGTTAAAAAAAGTTGAGACCAGTTCAAACCAGTTGAAATCAGATGAAACCAATTGAAACTAGTTGAGACCAGTTCAAACCAGTTGAAATCAGTTGAACCCAGTTAAAACCAGTTGAGACCAGTTCAAACCAGTTAAAGCAAGTTGAGACCAGTTGAAACCAGATGAAACCAGATGAAGCCAGTTGAGAGCAGTTCAAACCAGATAAACCAGTTAAGTTGAAACCAGATGAAACCAGTTCAAACCAGTTTAAACCAGTTAAAAAAAGTTGAGACCAGTTCAAACCAGTTGAAATCAGATGAACCCAATTGAAACTAGTTGAGACCAGTTCAAACCAGTTGAAATCAGTTGAACCCAGTTAAAACCAGTTGAGACCAGTTCAAACCAGTTAAAGCAAGTTGAGACCAGTTGAAACCAGATGAAACCAGTTAAAACCAGTTGAAATTAGTACAACCAGTTGAGACCAGGTAAAACCATTTGAAACCAGAAAAAAACAGTTAAGACCAGTCGAGAACAGTTGAGGCCAGTTGAAACAAGTTGAGACCAGTTAAAACCAGTTGACACCAGTTGAACCCAATTAAAACCAGTTGAGTCCAGATGAAACCAATTGAAACCAGTTGAGACCCTTTCAAATTAGTTAAAACCAGATGAAACCAGTAAAAACCAGTTGAAACTAGTACAACCAGTTGAGATCAGTTAAAACCATTTGAAACCCGGAAAAAAAGCAGGTAAGACCAGTTGAGACAAGTTCAAACCAGTAAAAACCAGCTGAGACCAGTTGAACCCAGTTGAACCCAATTAAAACCAGTTGAGTCCAGATGAAACCAACTGAAACCAGTTGAGACCCTTTCAAATTAGTTAAAACCAGATGAAACCAGTAAAAACCATTTGAAACTAGTACAACCAGTTGAGATCAGTTAAAACCATTTGAAACCCGGAAAAAAAGCAGGTAAGACCAGTTGAGGCCAGTTGAAACCAGTAAAAACCAGCTGAGACCAGTTGACACAAGTTGAACCCAATAAAAACCAGTTGAGGCCAGATGAAACCAATTGAAACCAGTTGAGACCCTTTCAAATTAGTTAAAACCAGATGAAACCAGTAAAAACCAGTTGAAACTAGTACAACCAGTTGAGATCAGTTAAAACCATTTGAAACCCGGAAAAAAAGCAGGTAAGACCAGTTGAGACAAGTTCAAACCAGTAAAAACCAGCTGAGACCAGTTGACACCAGTTGAACCCAATTAAAACCAGTTGAGTCCAGATGAAACCAATTGAAACCAGTTGAGACCCTTTCAAATTAGTTAAAACCAGATGAAACCAGTAAAAACCATTTGAAACTAGTACAACCAGTTGAGATCAGTTAAAACCATTTGAAACCCGGAAAAAAAGCAGGTAAGACCAGTTGAGGCCAGTTGAAACCAGTAAAAACCAGCTGAGACCAGTTGACACAAGTTGAACCCAATAAAAACCAGTTGAGTCCAGATGAAACCAATTGAAACCAGTTGAGACCCTTTCAAATTAGTTAAAACCAGATGAAACCAGTAAAAACCAGTTGAAACTAGTACAACCAGTTGAGATCAGTTAAAACCATTTGAAACCCGGAAAAAAAGCAGGTAAGACCAGTTGAGACAAGTTCAAACCAGTAAAAACCAGCTGAGACCAGTTGACACCAGTTGAACCCAATTAAAACCAGTTGAGTCCAGATGAAACCAATTGAAACCAGTTGAGACCCTTTCAAATTAGTTAAAACCAGATGAAACCAGTAAAAACCAGTTGAAACTAGTACAACCAGTTGAGATCAGTTAAAACCATTTGAAACCCGGAAAAAAAGCAGGTAAGACCAGTTGAAACCAGATGAAACGAGTTCAAACCAGTTGAAACCAGTTAAAAAAAGTTGAGACCAGGTTCAACCAGTTGATATCAGATGAAACCAGTTCAAACTAGTTGAGACCAGGTCAAACCAGTTGAAATCAGTTGAACCCAATTAAAACCTGTTGAGACCAGATCAAACCCGTTCAAACCGGATGAACCCAATTAAAGTCAGTTGAGACCAGTTCAAACCACTTAAAGCAAGTTGAGACCAGTTAAAACCAGATGAAACCAATTGAAACCAGTTGAGACCCTTTCAAATTAGTTAAAACCAGATGAAACCAGTAAAAACCAGTTGAAACTAGTACAAGCAGTTGAGATCAGTTAAAACCAGATGAAACCCAGAAAAAAGCAGTTAAGACCAGTTGAGACCAGTTCAAACCAGTTAAAACCAGCTGAGACCAGTTGAACCCAGTTCAAACCAGTTGAGGGCAGCTGAGACCAGTTGAAACCAGTTCAAACCAGTTGAGGCCAGCTGAAACCAGTCCAAATCAGTTGAGACCAGTTGAAACCAGTTAAAACCAGTTGAGACCAATTCAAAAGTTGAGACCAGTTGAAAGCAGTTAAAACCAGTTGAGAGCAGTTCAAACCAGTTGAAACCAGATGAAACGAGTTCAAACCAGTTGAAACCAGTTTAAAAAGTTGAGACCAGTTTAAACCAGTTGATATCAGATGAAACCAGTTCAAACTAGTTGAGACCAGTTCAAACCAGTTGAAATCAGTTGAACCCAATTAAAACCTGTTGAGACCAGAACAAACCCGTTCAAACCAGATGAACCCAATTAAAATCAGTTGAGACCAGTTCAAACCAGTTAAAAAGGTTGAGACCAGTTAAAACCAGATGAAACCAGTTAAAACCAGTTGAGAGCAGTTCAAACCAGTTGAAACCAGATGAAACCAGTTCAAACCAGTTTAAACCAGTTAAAGAAAGTTTAGACAAGTTTAAACCAGTTGATATCAGATGAAACTAGTTCAAACTAGTTGAGACCAGTTCAAACCAGTTGAAATCAGTTGAACCCAATTAAAACCTGTTGAGACCAGATCAAACCCGTTCAAACGGGATGAACCCAATTAAAATCAGTTGAGACCAGTTCAAACCAGTTAAAACAAGTTGAGACCAGTTAAAACCAGATGAAACCAGTTAAAACCAGTTGAGAGCAGTTCAAACCTGTTGAAACCAGATGAAACCAGTTCAAACCAGTTTAAACCAGTTAAAACAAGTTGAGACCAGTTGAAACCAGATGAAACCAGTTAAAACCAGTTGAGAGCAGTTCAAACCAGTTTAAACCAGTTAAAAAAAGTTGAGACCAGATCAAAGCAGTTGAAATCAGTTGAACCCAGTTAAAACCAGTTGAGACCAGTTCAAACCATTTAAAACAAGTTGAGAGCAGTTAAAACCAGATGAAACCAGTTAAAACCAGTTGAGAGCAGTTCAAACCAGTTGAAACCAGATGAAACCAGTTCAAACCAGTTTGAACCAGTTAAAACAAGTTGAGACCAGTTGAAACAAGATGAGACCAGTTAAAACCAGTTGAGAGCAGTTCAAACCAGTTGAAACCAGATGAAACCAGTTCAAACCAGTTTAAACCAGTTAAAAAAAGTTGAGACCAGTTCAAACCAGTTGAAATCAGATGAAACCAATTGAAACTAGTTGAGACCAGTTCAAACCAGTTGAAATCAGTTGAACCCAGTTAAAACCAGTTGAGACCAGTTCAAACCAGTTAAAGCAAGTTGAGACCAGTTGAAACCAGATGAAACCAGATGAAGCCAGTTGAGAGCAGTTCAAACCAGATAAACCAGTTAAAACAAGT
Source organism: Diadema antillarum (assembly GCF_040938485.1). NCBI lineage: Eukaryota > Metazoa > Echinodermata > Echinoidea > Diadematoida > Diadematidae > Diadema > Diadema antillarum. Next base: position 127,468 of record NW_027272315.1, on the reverse strand, counting down.
TGAAACTAGTTGAAACCAGATGAAACCAGTTAAAACCAGTTGAGAGCAGTTCAATCAGTTGAAACCAGATGAAACCAGTTCAAACCAGTTTAAACCAGTTAAAAAAAGTTGAGACCAGTTCAAACCAGTTGAAATCAGATGAAACCAATTGAAACTAGTTGAGACCAGTTCAAACCAGTTGAAATCAGTTGAACCCAGTTAAAACCAGTTGAGACCAGTTCAAACCAGTTAAAGCAAGTTGAGACCAGTTGAAACCAGATGAAACCAGTTAAAACCAGTTGATATCAGAAGAAACCAGTTCAAACTAGTTGAGACCAGTTCAAACCAGTTGAAATCAGTTGAACCCAATTAAAACCTGTTGAGACCAGATCAAACCCGTTCAAACCAGATGAACCCAATTAAAATCAGTTGAGACCAGTTCAAACCATTTAAAACAAGTTGAGAGCAGTTAAAACCAGATGAAACCAGTTAAAACCAGTTGAGAGCAGTTCAAACCAGTTGAAACCAGATGAAACCAGTTCAAACCAGTTTGAACCAGTTAAAACAAGTTGAGACCAGTTGAAACAAGATGAGACCAGTTAAAACCAGTTGAGAGCAGTTCAAACCAGTTGAAACCAGATGAAACCAGTTCAAACCAGTTTAAACCAGTTAAAAAAAGTTGAGACCAGTTCAAACCAGTTGAAATCAGATGAAACCAATTGAAACTAGTTGAGACCAGTTCAAACCAGTTGAAATCAGTTGAACCCAGTTAAAACCAGTTGAGACCAGTTCAAACCAGTTAAAGCAAGTTGAGACCAGTTGAAACCAGATGAAACCAGATGAAGCCAGTTGAGAGCAGTTCAAACCAGATAAACCAGTTAAAACAAGTTGAAACTAGTTGAAACCAGATGAAACCAGTTAAAACCAGTTGAGAGCAGTTCAATCAGTTGAAACCAGATGAAACCAGTTCAAACCAGTTTAAACCAGTTAAAAAAAGTTGAGACCAGTTCAAACCAGTTGAAATCAGATGAAACCAATTGAAACTAGTTGAGACCAGTTCAAACCAGTTGAAATCAGTTGAACCCAGTTAAAACCAGTTGAGACCAGTTCAAACCAGTTAAAGCAAGTTGAGACCAGTTGAAACCAGATGAAACCAGTTAAAACCAGTTGAAATTAGTACAACCAGTTGAGACCAGGTAAAACCATTTGAAACCAGAAAAAAACAGTTAAGACCAGTCGAGAACAGTTGAGGCCAGTTGAAACAAGTTGAGACCAGTTAAAACCAGTTGACACCAGTTGAACCCAATTAAAACCAGTTGAGTCCAGATGAAACCAATTGAAACCAGTTGAGACCCTTTCAAATTAGTTAAAACCAGATGAAACCAGTAAAAACCAGTTGAAACTAGTACAACCAGTTGAGATCAGTTAAAACCATTTGAAACCCGGAAAAAAAGCAGGTAAGACCAGTTGAGACAAGTTCAAACCAGTAAAAACCAGCTGAGACCAGTTGAACCCAGTTGAACCCAATTAAAACCAGTTGAGTCCAGATGAAACCAATTGAAACCAGTTGAGACCCTTTCAAATTAGTTAAAACCAGATGAAACCAGTAAAAACCATTTGAAACTAGTACAACCAGTTGAGATCAGTTAAAACCATTTGAAACCCGGAAAAAAAGCAGGTAAGACCAGTTGAGGCCAGTTGAAACCAGTAAAAACCAGCTGAGACCAGTTGACACAAGTTGAACCCAATAAAAACCAGTTGAGTCCAGATGAAACCAATTGAAACCAGTTGAGACCCTTTCAAATTAGTTAAAACCAGATGAAACCAGTAAAAACCAGTTGAAACTAGTACAACCAGTTGAGATCAGTTAAAACCATTTGAAACCCGGAAAAAAAGCAGGTAAGACCAGTTGAGACAAGTTCAAACCAGTAAAAACCAGCTGAGACCAGTTGACACCAGTTGAACCCAATTAAAACCAGTTGAGTCCAGATGAAACCAATTGAAACCAGTTGAGACCCTTTCAAATTAGTTAAAACCAGATGAAACCAGTAAAAACCAGTTGAAACTAGTACAACCAGTTGAGATCAGTTAAAACCATTTGAAACCCGGAAAAAAAGCAGGTAAGACCAGTTGAAACCAGATGAAACGAGTTCAAACCAGTTGAAACCAGTTAAAAAAAGTTGAGACCAGGTTCAACCAGTTGATATCAGATGAAACCAGTTCAAACTAGTTGAGACCAGGTCAAACCAGTTGAAATCATTTGAAGCCAATTAAAACCTGTTGAGACCAGATCAAACCCGTTCAAATCGGATGAACCCAATTAAAATCAGTTGAGACCAGTTCAAACCAGTTAAAACAAGTTGAGACCAGTTAAAACCAGATGAAACCAGTTAAAACCAGTTGAGAGGAGTTCAAACCAGTTGAAACCAGATAAAACCAGTTCAAACCAGTTTAAACCAGTTAAAAAAAGTTGAGACCAGATCAAACCCGTTCAAACCGGATGAACCCAATTAAAATCAGTTGAGACCAGTTCAAACCAGTAAAAACAAGTTGAGACCAGTTAAAACCAGTTGAGACTAGTTGAAACCAGATGAAACCAGTTAAAACCAGTTGAGAGCAGTTCAAACCAGTTGAAACCAGATGAAACCAGTTCAAACCAGTTTAAACCAGTTAAAAAAAGTTGAGACCAGTTCAAACCAGTTGAAATCAGATGAAACCAATTGAAACTAGTTGAGACCAGTTCAAACCAGTTGAAATCAGTTGAACCCAGTTAAAACCAGTTGAGACCAGTTCAAATCAGTTAAAGCAAGTTGAGACCAGTTGAAACCAGATGAAACCAGATGAAGCCAGTTGAGAGCAGTTCAAACCAGATAAACCAGTTAAAACAAGTTGAGACTAGTTGAAACCAGATGAAACCAGTTAAAACCAGTTGAGAGCAGTTCAAACCAGTTGAAACCAGATGAAACCAGTTCAAACCAGTTTAAACCAGTTAAAAAAAGTTGAGACCAGTTCAAACCAGTTGAAATCAGATGAAACCAATTGAAACTAGTTGAGACCAGTTCAAACCAGTTGAAATCAGTTGAACCCAGTTAAAACCAGTTGAGACCAGTTCAAACCAGTTAAAGCAAGTTGAGACCAGTTGAAACCAGATGAAACCAGTTAAAACCAGTTGAAATTAGTACAAACAGTTGAGACCAGGTAAAACCATTTGAAACCAGAAAAAAAAAACAGTTAAGACCAGTCGAGAACAGTTGAGGCCAGTTGAAACCAATTGAAACCAGTTGAGACCCTTTCAAATTAGTTAAAACCAGATGAAACCAGTAAAAACCAGTTGAAACTAGTACAACCAGTTGAGATCAGTTAAAACCATTTGAAACCCGGAAAAAAAGCAGGTAAGACCAGTTGAGACAAGTTCAAACCAGTAAAAACCAGCTGAGACCAGTTGAACCCAGTTGAACCCAATTAAAACCAGTTGAGTCCAGATGAAACCAATTGAAACCAGTTGAGACCCTTTCAAATTAGTTAAAACCAGATGAAACCAGTAAAAACCAGTTGAAACTAGTACAACCAGTTGAGATCAGTTAAAACCATTTGAAACTCGGAAAAAAAGCAGGTAAGACCAGTTGAGACAAGTTCAAACCAGTAAAAACCAGCTGAGACCAGTTGACACCAGTTGAACCCAATTAAAACCAGTTGAGTCCAGATGAAACCAATTGAAACCAGTTGAGACCAGTTGAAACCAGTTGAGACCAGGTAAAACCAGTTGACACCAGTTGAACCCAATTAAAACCAGTTGAGTCCAGATGAAACCAATTGAAACCAGTTGAGACCCTTTCAAATTAGTTAAAACCAGATCAAACTAGTAAAAACCAGTTGAAACTAGTACAACCAGTTGAGATCAGTTAAAACCGTTTGAAACCCGGAAAAAAAGCAGTTAAGACCAGTTGAGACAAGTTCAAACCAGTAAAAACCAGCTGAGACCAGTTGAACCCAGTTGAGGTCAGCTGAGACCAATTGAACCCAGTTCAAACCAGTTGAGGCCAGCTGAGACCAGTTGTAACCAGACCAAACCAGTTGAGGCCACCTGAAACCAGTCCAAATCAGTTGAGACCAGTTGAAACCAGTTCAAACCAGTTGAGACCAATTCAAAAGTTGAGACCAGTTGAAATCAGTTAAAACCAGTTGAGAGCAGTTCAAACCAGATGAAACGAGTTCAAACCAGTTGAAACCAGTTAAAAAAAGTTGAGACCAGGTTAAACCAGTTGATATCAGATGAAACCAGTTCAAACTAGTTGAGACCAGGTCAAACCAGTTGAAATCATTTGAACCCAATTAAAACCTGTTGAGACCAGATCAAACCCGTTCAAACCGGATGAACCCAATTAAAATCAGTTGAGACCAGTTCAAACCAGTTAAAACAAGTTGAGACCAGTTAAAACCAGATGAAACCAGTTAAAACCAGTTGAGAGCAGTTCAAACCAGTTGACACCAGATGAAACCAGTTCAAACTAGTTTAAACCACTTAAAACAAGTTGAGACCAGTTGAAACCAGATGAAACCAGTTAAAACCAGTTGAGAGCAGTTCAAACCAGTTGAAACCAGATGAAACCAGTTAAAACCAGTTTAAACCAGTTAAGAAAAGTTGAGACCAGTTCAAACCAGTTGAAATTAGATGAAACCAATTGAAACTAGTTGAGACCAGTTCAAACCAGTTGAAATCAGTTGAACCCAGTTAAAACCAGTTGAGACCTGTTCAAACCAGTTAAAGCAAGTTGAGACCAGTTGAAAAGAGATGAAACCAGTTAAAACCAGTTGAGAGCAGTTCAAACCGGTTGAAACCAGATGAAACCAGTTGAAACTAGTACAACCAGTTGAGACCAGGTAAAACCATTTGAAACCAGAAAAAAAGAGTTAAGACCAGTCGAGAACAGTTGAGGCCAGTTGAAACTAGTTGACACCAGTTGAACCCAATTACAACCCGTTGAGTCCAGATGAAACCAATTGAAACCAGTTGAGACCCTTTCATATTAGTTAAAACCAGTTGAAAGCAGTTCAAACCAGTTGAAACCAGATGAAACCAGTTCAAACCAGTTTGAACCAGTTAAAACAAGTTGAGACCAGTTGAAACAAGATGAAACCAGTTAAAACCAGTTGAGAGCAGTTCAAACCAGTTGAAACCAGATGAAACCAGTTCAAACCAGTTTAAACGAGTTAAAAAAAAGTTGAGACCAGTTCAAACCAGTTGAAATCAGATGAAACAAATTGAAACTAGTTGAGACCAGTTCAAACCAGTTGAAATCAGTTGAACCCAGTTAAAACTAGTTGAGACCAGTTCAAACCAGTTAAAGCAAGTTGAGACCAGTTGAAACCAGATGAAACCAGTTAAAACCAGTTGAGAGCAGTTCAAACCAGTTGAAACCAGATGAAACCAGTTGAAACTAGGACAACCATTTGAGACCAGGTAAAACCAGTTGAGACCAATTCAAAAGTTGAGACCAGTTGAAACCAGTTAAAACCAGTTGAGAGCAGTTCAAACCAGTTGAAACCAGTTAAAAAAGGTTGAGACCAGTTTAAACCAGTTGATATCAGATGAAACCAGTTCAAACTAGTTGAGACCAGTTCAAACCAGTTGAAATCAGTTGAACCCAATTAAAACCTGTTGAGACCAGATCAAACCCGTTCAAACCGGATGAACCCAATTAAAATCAGTTGAGACCAGTTCAAACCAGTTAAAACAAGTTGAGACCAGTTAAAACCAGATGAAACCAGTTAAAACCAGTTGAGAGCAGTTCAAACCAGTTGAAACCAGATGAAACCCGTTCAAACCAGTTTAAACCAGTTAAAACAAGTTGAGACCAGTTGAAACAAGATGAAACCAGTTAAAACCAGTTGAGAGCAGTCAAACCAGTTGAAACCAGATGAAACCAGTTCAAACCAGTTTAAACCAGTTAAAAAAAGTTGAGACCAGTTCAAACCAGTTGAAATCAGATGAAACCAATTGAAACTAGTTGAGACCAGTTCAAACCAGTTGAAATCAGTTGAACCCAGTTAAAACCAGTTGAGACCAGTTCAAACCAGTTAAAGAAAGTTGAGACCAGTTGAAACCAGTTGAGACCAGTTAAAACCAGTTGAAACTAGTACAACCAGTTGAGACCAGGTAAAACCATTTGAAACCAGAAAAAAAAGTTAAGACCAGTCGAGAACAGTTGAGGCCAGTTGAAACAAGTTGAGACCAGTTAAAACCAGTTGACACCAGTTGAACCCAATTACAACCAGTTGAGTCCAGATGAAACCAATTGAAACCAGTTGAGACCCTTTGAAATTAGTTAAAACCAGATGAAACCAGTAAAAACCAGTTGAAACTAGTACAACAAGTTGAGATCAGTTAAAACCATTTGAAACCCGGAAAAAAAGCAGTTAAGACCAGTTGCGACCAGTTCAAACCAGTTAAAACCAGCTGAGACCAGTTGAACCCAGTTCAAACCAGTTAAAGCAAGTTGAGACCAGTTGAAACCAGATAAAACCAGTTAAAACCAGTTTAAATTAGTACAACCAGTTGAGACCAGGTAAAACCATTTGAAACCAGAAAAAAAAAACAGTTAAGACCAGTCGAGAACAGTTGAGGCCAGTTGAAACCAGTTGAGACCAGTTAAAACCAGTTGACACCAGTTGAACCCAATTAAAACCAGTTGAGTCCAGATGAAACCAATTGAAACCAGTTGAGACCCTTTGAAATTAGTTAAAACCAGATGAAACCAGTAAAAACCAGTTGAAACTAGTACAACCAGTTGAGATCAGTTAAAACCATTTGAAATCCGGAAAAAAAGCAGTTAAGACCAGTTGCGACCAGTTCAAACCAGTTAAAACCAGCTGAGACCAGTTGAACCCAGTTCAAACCAGTTGAGGCCAGCTGAGACCAGTTGAAACCAGTTCAAACCAGTTGAGGCCAGCTGAAACCAGTCCAAATCAGTTGAGACCAGTTGAAAACAGTTAAAACCAGTTGAGAGCAGTTCAAACCAGTTGAAACCAGATGAAACGAGTTCAAACCAGTTGAAACCAGTTAAAAAAAGTTGAGACCAGTTTAAACCAGTTGATATCAGATGAAACCAGTTCAAACTAGTTGAGACCAGTTCAAACCAGTTGAAATCAGTTGAACCCAATTAAAACCTGTTGAGACCAGATCAAACCCGTTCAAACCGGATGAACCCAATTAAAATCAGTTGAGACCAGTTCAAACCAGTTAAAACAAGTTGAGACCAGTTGAAACCAGATGAAACCAGTTAAAACCAGTTGAGAGCAGTTCAAACCAGTTGAAACCAGATGAAACCAGTTTAAACCAGTTAAAACAAGTTGAGACCAGTTGAAACCAGATGAAACCAGTTAAAACCAGTTGAGAGCAGTTCAAACCAGTTGAAACCAGATGAAACCAGATGAAACCAGTTCAAACCAGTTTAAACCAGTTAAAAAAAGTTGAAACCAGTTCGAACCAGTTGAAATCAGATGAAACCAATTGAAACTAGTTGAGACCAGTTCAAACAAGTTGAAATCAGTTGAACCCAATTAAAACCAGTTGAGTCCAGATGAAACCAGTTGAAACCAGTTGAGACCATTTCAAATTAGTTGAAACCAGATGAAACCAGTTAAAACCAGTTGAAACTAGTACAACCAGTTGAGACCAGTTAAAACCATTTGAAACCAGAAAAAAAAAAACAGTTAAGACCAGTCGAGAACAGTTGAGACCAGTTAAAACCAGTTGACACCAGTTGAACCCAATTAAAACCAGTTGAGTCCAGATGAAACCAGTTGAAACCAGTTGAGACCAGTTAAAACCAGTTGACACCAGTTAGAAATAGTGATTCTATAGCATGACTTTACAAATTAAGATCAAAGTAGAAAATTGAGTTCACGATCATGTTTTCAAACGAAATTACTCTGTGTAATGACTATCAGTATTATAACGCTGATGAAATTGAATTAGCCCATGAAAGTTTCACTAAATTTCCAGTAAATTGGGTATTTGGTTGTAACGACGCTAAGAGAAACATCTTGCTAGTATATTCGATGTGGTTATACAAGGATAGAAAATTCCTTGTATTTGTTCTCTAGATTTCGTCGATTTTGTTACTCGCTAGAAATCTGTGCAAGGTTAGACAAAATGACAAAAATCCCCTATTGGGTAAATCGTATATTACATTGAAAACGGGTTTGAAACAGTTTCCAAAGTAAAACCGTCAAATTTACGTGCAAGGTAAACGAAATAATTCATTTTCAAGAAAGAGTGTGCTGTGAATTCAAGTAAATGATAAATGACCAATGTAAGAAGCATGATAGTCTATTGCCGTTTGCCACAAGTACAAAACTATTTGAAAGTAATAGAAGAAATGAAAGGCCTTTTTTCTTCTCTATCCTAATTGCGTGTTCTATGGTTTCTTATCTTTGCGTCATTACTACCAATGACGCAGAATATAGTAAATTATATGAAGCAATGTTTTCACACACCGCAATTTTGTTAATCTGGTAGAGAGCTCTTTCTTCTTTGTTGAAAGGAAACAAATCATTAAAAATGTGAATTTAGTTTTCATTTCTGATGACACAAATCACACAAGTTTAAAAGAAACTGCATAATACAAGAACATAGTGATTCTACAGCATGACTTTACAAATTAGGATCGCACAATTTGGTTCACGATTGTGGTTTCAAAGTCTGTGTAATGAGTCTCGGCATTATAACGGTGCTGAAATCGAACTAGCAGAATTTTGGAAGTTTCATTGAATTTACGGTAAATTGGGTATTTGGCGGTAACGACGCAAAGTAGGGTAACATCGGAGAAAGAAATCAGTTACTGGGTGAATCGTACATGACACGTTCCCAGTGGTATAAAACCGTTAAATTTTGGTGCAAGATGTACTAAATGATTGGTTATCAAGAAAGAGAACACTATGAATTACAAGGTACATTTCATTGAAAACGGGTTCGAAACCGTTTCCAACGTAAAACCGTCAAATTTTCGTGCAAGGTAAAAGAAATAATCAATTTTCAAGAAAAAATGTGACAAGTGAACAATTGCACATTACATTGAAAACGGACTTGAACCCATTCCCAACGTGTAAAACCGTTAAAAATCTCGTGCAAGGTATACGAAATGATTGATTATCAAGAAACAGAACACTATGAACTCGTGAATGACAAATTACCAATTTTAGATCCTTGATAGTCTAATTACTTCCAGATTGCCACAAGTTTCAAAGAATTTGAAAGTAATAGAGAGAATGAAATGCCCTTTTTCTTCTCTATCTGTAATTGCTTGTCCTATGGTTTCTTATTTTTGCGTCATTACTACCAATGACGCAATGTATAGTAAATTATATGTAACAACATATGTAACACAGCGCGAATTTTGTGAATTAGGTACAAAGCTCTTTCTTCTTTGTTGAAAGGAAACAAATCATTGAATTGGGAATTTCTTTCTTCTTTGTTGAAAAGGAAACAAATCATTGAATTGGGAATTTCTTTCTTCTTTGTTGAAAGGAAACAAATCATTGAATTGGGAATTTCGTTTTCATTTCTTATAAGGCAAGTCACAAATTTAAAAGAAACTATGTGAATACAAGAAAATACTGATTCCATAGCATGACTTTACAAATGAAGAGCAAAGTAGACAATTTGGTTCACAATCATGTTTTAAAACGAAATGAGTGTGTGTAATGACTCTCGGTGTTATAACGGTGATGAAATCGAATTAGCCCATAATGAAAGTTTCACGGAATTTCCAGTAAATTGGGTATTTGGTAGTAACGACGCAAAGTAGAGGAACATCGGGCAAGTATATTCGATCTGGTATGCAAGGAGAGAAAATTCCTTGTATTTGTTCTGTCATTTCGTCGATTTTGTTACTCGTTACAAATCTGTGCAAGGTTCGACAAAATGACAAAAATCCGTTATTGGGTAAATCGTATATTACTTTGAAAACTGGTTTGAAACCGTTTTCAACGTAAAACCGTCAAATTTTCGTGCAAGGTAAACGAAATAATTATTTTTCAAATAAGAGTGTGTTATGAATTGAAATGAATGATAAATGGCCAATATAAGATGCTTGATAGTCTATTGCAGTTTGCCACAAGTACCAAAGTATTTGAAAGTAATAGAACGAATGAAAGGCCTTTGGCAGTAACGACGCAAAATAAAGAAACATCGGAGAAAGAAATCCGTACTGGGTGAATCGTACATGGCATTGAAATCGGGCTTAAACCCGTTCCCAATGTGTAAAACCGCTAAATGTTCGTGCAAGGTGTACTAAATAGTTGGTTATCAAGAAAGAGAACGCTATGAATTCAAGTGAATAACAAGTGACAGCTGTACATTACATTGAAAACGGGCTTGAACCCGTTCCCAACGTGTAAAACCGTTAAAATTTCGTGCAAGGTACTAAAATAATTGATTATCAAGAAAGAGAACGCTATGAATTCGTGAATAACAAATTACCAATTTTAGATGCTTGATAATCTAATTACTTGCAGTTTGCCACAAATACCAAAGAATTTGAAAGTAATAGAGCGAATGAAATGCCCTTTTTCTTCTCTATCTTTGATTCCGTGTCCTGCGGTTTTTGTCCTTTGTGTCTTTGCCAATGACGCAATGTATATTAAATTATGTGTAACAACATATGTAACACAGCACGAATTTTGTGAATTAGGTGCAAAGCTCTTTCTTCTTTGTTGAGAGGAAACAAATCATTGAATTCGGACTTTCTTTTTCATTTCTTATGACGCATTCACAAGTTTTAAAGAAACTGCGTGAATACAAGAAAATAGTGATTCTATAGAATGACTTTACAAATTAAGATCAAAGTAGACAATTTGGTTCACGATCATGTTTTAAAACAAAATTATTCTGTGTAATGATTCTCGAACGGTGATGAGATCGAACTAGCCCATAATGAAAATTTCACTAAATTTCCAGTAAATTGGGTATTTGGTAGCAACGACGCTAAGTAGAGAAACATCGGTATATTCGATCTGGTATGTAAGGAGAGAAAGTTCCTTGTATTTGTTTTGTCGATTTCGTCGATTTTGTTACTTGCTAGAAATCTGTGCAAGGTTCGACAAAACAAAAATAAGTTATTAGGTAAATCGTACATTACGTTGAAATAGGTTTGAAACCATTTCCAACGTAAAAGCGTCAATTTTTCGTGCAACGTAAACGAAATAATTAATTTTCAAGAAAGACTGTGCTGTGAATTCAAGTAAATGATAAATGACCAGTGTAAGATGCATGATAGTCTATTGCCGTTTGCCACAAGTACTAAAGTATTTGAAAGTAATAGAACGAATGAAATGCCTTTTTTCTTCTCTATCCTTTAATTGCGTGTCCTATGGTTTCTTATCTTTGCGTCATTACAACCAATAACGCAATGTATAGTAAATTATATGTAACAATGTTTTCACACACCGCGAATTATGTGAATCTGGTAGAAAAGCTCTTTCTTCTTTCTTGAAAGGAAACAAATCATTAAAAATTTTGTTTTCATTTCTTATGACGCAAATCAGAAGTTTAAAAGAAACTGCATGAATACAAGAAAATAGTGATTCTATAGCATGACAAATAGAGATCAGACAATTTGGTTCACGATCATGGTTTCAAAGTCTGTGTAATGAGTGTCGGCATTATAACGGTGCTGAAATCGAATTAGCAGAATTTTCGAATTTCATTGAATTTACGGTAAATTGTGTATTTGGCAGTAACGACGCAAAGTAGAGAAACATCGGAGAAAGAAATCCGTTACTGGGTGAATCGTACATGACATTGAAATCGGGCTTGAACCTGTTCCCAATGGTATAAAACCGTTAAATTTGCGTGCAAGGTGCACTAGATAATTGGTTATCAAGAAAGAGAACGCTATGAATTCAAGTGAATGACAAATGAACAATTGTACATTACATTGAAAACGGGCTTGAACCCATTCCCAACGTGTAAAACCGTTAAAATTTCGGGCAAGGTATACGAAAAAATTGATTATCAAAAAAGGGAACGTTATGAATTCGTGAATGACAAATGACCAATTTTAGATGCTTGATAGTCTAATTACTTCCAGATTGCCACAAGTACCAAAGAATTTTAAAGTAATAGAGCGAATGAAATGCCCTTTTTCTTCTCTATCTTTAATTGCGTGTCCTATGGTTTCTTATCTTTGCGTCATTACTTAAAATGACGCAATGTATAGTGATTTATATGTAACGACATATGTAACAAAGCGCGAATTTTGTGAATTTATTACAAAGCTCTTTGTTGAAAGGAAACATATCTTGAATTTCGTTTTCATTTCTTATGACGCAATTCACAAGTTTAAATGAAACTGCGTAAATACAAGAAAATAGTGATTCTATAGCATGACTTTACAAATTAAGATCAAAGTAGACAATTTGGTTCACAATCATGTTTTAAAACGAAATGAGTCCGTGTAATGACTCTCGGTGTTATAACGGAAGATGAAATCGAATTAGCCCATAATGAAAGTTTCACGGAATTTCCAGTAAATTGGGTATTTGGTAGTAACGACGCAAAGTAGAGAAACATCGGACAAGTATATTCGATCTGGTATGCAAGGAGAGAAAATTCCTGGTATTTGTTCTGTCGATTTCGTCGATTTTGTTACTCGTTACAAATCTGTGCAAGGTTCGACAAAATTACAAAAATCCGTTATTGAGTAAATCGCACATTACTTTGAAAACGGGTTTGAAACCGTTTTCAACGTAAAACCGTCAAATTTTCGTGCAAGTAAACGAAATAATTATTTTTCAAATAAGAGTGTGTTATGAATTGTAGTTTGCCACAAGAACCAAAGTATTTGAAAGTAATAGAACGTGATAGTAATAGAAAGAAGAAAGTAATAGTAATAGAAAGGCCTTTTTTTCTTCTCTATCCTTTAATTGCGTGTCGTAGGGTGTCTTCTCTTTGCGTCATTACTACCAATGACGTAAAATAAAGTAAATTATATGTAGCAATGTTTTCATTCACCACGAATTTCATCTGGTAGAGAGCTCTTCCCTCTTTGTTGAAAGGAAACAAATCATTGAATTGGGAATTTCGTTTTCCTTTCTTATGACGCAATTCACAAGTTTAAAAGAAACTGCGTGAATACAAGAAAATAGTGATTCTATAGCATAACTTTACAAATTAAGATCAAAGTAGATAATTTGGTTCACAATCATGTTTTAAAACGAAATGAGTCTGTGTAATGACTCTCGGTGTTATAACGGTGATGAAATCGAATTAGCTCATAATGAAAGTTTCACTTAATTTCAAGTAAATTTGGTATTTGGTAGCAAACGACGCAAAGTAGAGAAACATCGGGCAAGTATATTCCATGTGTTATACAAGGAGAGAAAATTCCTTGTATTTGTTCTGTTGATTTCGTCGATTCTGTTACTCGCTAGAAATCTGTGCAAGGTTAGACAAAATCCGTTATTGGGTAAATCGTACATTACATTGAAAACGGGTTCGAAACCGTTTCCAACGTAAAACCGTCAAATTTTCGTGCAAGGCAAGAGAAATAATCAATTGTCAAGAAAGAGTGATTAGGAATTCAGGTGAATGATAGATGACCAATATAAGATGCTTGATAGTCTATTGTAGTTTGCCACAAGTACCAAAGTATTTGAAAGTAATAGAACGAATGAAATGCCTTTTTTTCTTCTCTATCCTTTAATTGCGTGTCGTAGGGTTTCTTATCTTTGCGTCATTACTACCAATGACATAAAATATAGCAAATTATATGTAGCAATGTTTTCATTCACCGCGAATTTTGTAAATCTGGAAGAGAGCTCTTCCCTCTTTGTTGAAAGGAAACAAATCATTGAATTGGGAATTTCGTTTTCCTTTCTTATGACGCAATTCACAAGTTTAAAAGAAACTGCGTGAATACAAGAAAATGCTATAGCATGACTTTACAAATTAAGATCAAAGTAGACAATTTGGTTCACAATCATGTTTTAAAACGAAATGAGTCCGTGTAATGACTCTTGGTGTTATAACGGTGATGAAATCGAATTAGCCCATAATGAAAGTTTCACGGAATTTCCAGTAAATTGGGTATTTGATAGTAACGACGCAAAGTAGAGAAACATCGGGCAAGTATATTCGATCTGGCATGCAAGGAGAGAAAATTCCTGGTATTTGTTCTGTCGATTTCGTCGATTTTGTTACTCGTTACAAATCTGTGCAAGGTTCGTCAAATGCCTTCCGAAGATCTATGAATTCAACTCCAGAAATTTGATTATCTATATTCAAAGACCACTGATTCACAAGTTTTGCAAGAGCAGTTGATGTGGAATGAAATGGTCTGAAACCAGATTGATTAGGGTGTAGTAAATCATTCGCATTCATGAATTCGCTCAGTTGTTGATGTACGGTCCTTTCGATAATTTTACTCACTGTTGGTAAGATTGAGATGGGGCGATAGTTATTCAACGAAAAAATATCTCCTGCTTTAAATATTGGTACTACAAGAGCCTTTTTCCATTCATGTGGAACAACTCCCGTAGACAGGGATTTGTTAATAATATCGCAAAGAGATTCTGCAATAACATTCTTTGTCATCTTTAAAAGTTTGTAGCCGATGTGACCTTCTCCGGTTGCTTTATCTATGCCAAGAAGCTCGAACTGTCTAAATACAAAATCTCTCGTTATCATACGTAATTTAAATTGAGAATGAGAAGGATCAAAGCCTTTGTCCTCATCTAATATCATTTGAGAAGTATTTCTCTGCAGATCTTTTGTAATTTTAGTAGCATTAGATATGAAAAAATTGTTGAATGCTTCAGCAATACTTGCGTTGTCCGATACTTCTGCATCATCAACCTTTATGGTATTGGGAGAAATGGGTGATGATTTAGGCGTAAATTCCCTCAAGCTCTTCCACATTTTTTTACTGCTGTTACGATTTTGTAAAGTTTGGTCAGTGTTATACTGTTTTTTTTCTTATTCTCATGAGATGAGTAACTTTGTTTTTTAGATATTTATAGGTATTCCAAAGATCATTGCTGTTGTTAGTTTTAGGAGCTTTGAGAACTTTATCACGTTCCGTCATGAGCTTAACAACCTCATCAGATATCCATGGACATGCATGTTTTCTTATCCGCTTTTTGCGCAAAGGTATATGCTTGTTGACAACATTATTGAAAAGAGTCAACCACATATCCCACGTATCATCAACGTCGTCTATATCTTTTATGACCTGCCACGGAGCACTTCTCAA
Organism: Diadema antillarum; assembly: GCF_040938485.1. Taxonomy (NCBI): domain Eukaryota; kingdom Metazoa; phylum Echinodermata; class Echinoidea; order Diadematoida; family Diadematidae; genus Diadema; species Diadema antillarum. The sequence goes on along the minus strand of NW_027272315.1, from coordinate 112,235 downwards.
ATCACTATAAAATTCCTCCTCATTAAGATTTATTAATGAGCGAAATTACGCACATTCAGATTTTTGATGGATCTTTGCACTGAAGTGCCGAATAGCATATACCAAATAATGATCACTAATGCTAGTCTCAAATATTCCCCATTCACTGTAAAGTTCTTTGATACAAATATCAAATCAATTAAAGTAAAAGCAGTAAAAGTAGAAGCAGTATTTGTAACTGACTTGGTCCGTACATATTTGTATAAAACATAACTTTTTCGGCATTCACATCATGTTGGTGTGGCATATAATTACAATTGAAATCACCTAATATAATACTGTACAACTCATATGTTCCGAGAGAGCAGAGTCCAAAGTCCTCTCTAATTCGTCAAAGAAATCAGCGTGAGAATTCGGAGGTCTGTAAAATTCCCCTACAAGGATGGAAGGCTTATTTGGATAATTCAATTCAAACCAAAGGCATTCTAAAATAGATGAATTCAAATCGTCTCTTATTTTAGAGTTGAATCTTTTGGAAATATATACAGCCACACCGCCACCATGTCTTGTACGGTCTCTATCTAACAAACCAGTTAAAGCAAGTTGAGACCAGTTGAAACCAGATGAAACCAGTTAAAACCAGTTGAAACTAGTACAACCAGTTGAGACCAGGTAAAACCATTTGAAACCAGAAAAAAACAGTTAAGACCAGTCGAGAACAGTTGAGGCCAGTTGAAACCAGTTGAGACCAGTTAAAACCAGTTGACACCAGTTGAACCCAATTAAAACCAGTTGAGTCCAGATGAAACCAATTGAAACCAGTTGAGACCCTTTCAAATTAGTTAAAACCAGATGAAACCAGTAAAAACCAGTTGAAACTAGTACAACCAGTTGAGATCAGTTAAAACCAGATGAAACCCGGAAAAAAGCAGTTAAGACCAGTTGAGACCAGTTCAAACCAGTTAAAACCAGCTGAGACCAGTTGAACCCAGTTCAAACCAGTTGAGGCCAGCTGAGACCAGTTGAAACCAGTTCAAACCAGTTGAGGCCAGCTGAAACCAGTCCAAATCAGTTGAGACCAGTTGAAACCAGTTAAAACCAGTTGAGACAAATTCAAAAGTTGAGACCAGTTGAAACCAGTTAAAACCAGTTGAGAGCAGTTCAAACCAGTTGAAACCAGATGAAACGAGTTCAAACCAGTTGAAACCAGTTAAAAAAAGTTGAGACCAGTTTAAACCAGTTGATATCAGATGAAACCAGTTCAAACTAGTTGAGACCAGTTCAAACCAGTTGAAATCAGTTGAACCCAATTAAAACCTGTTGAGACCAGATCAAACCCGTTCAAACCGGATGAACCCAATTAAAGTCAGTTGAGACCAGTTCAAACCACTTAAAGCAAGTTGAGACCAGTTAAAACCAGATGAAACCAATTGAAACCAGTTGAGACCCTTTCAAATTAGTTAAAACCAGATGAAACCAGTAAAAACCAGTTGAAACTAGTACAAGCAGTTGAGATCAGTTAAAACCAGATGAAACCCAGAAAAAAGCAGTTAAGACCAGTTGAGACCAGTTCAAACCAGTTAAAACCAGCTGAGACCAGTTGAACCCAGTTCAAACCAGTTGAGGGCAGCTGAGACCAGTTGAAACCAGTTCAAACCAGTTGAGGCCAGCTGAAACCAGTCCAAATCAGTTGAGACCAGTTGAAACCAGTTAAAACCAGTTGAGACCAATTCAAAAGTTGAGACCAGTTGAAACCAGTTAAAACCAGTTGAGAGCAGTTCAAACCAGTTGAAACCAGATGAAACGAGTTCAAACCAGTTGAAACCAGTTTAAAAAGTTGAGACCAGTTTAAACCAGTTGATATCAGATGAAACCAGTTCAAACTAGTTGAGACCAGTTCAAACCAGTTGAAATCAGTTGAACCCAATTAAAACCTGTTGAGACCAGAACAAACCCGTTCAAACCAGATGAACCCAATTAAAATCAGTTGAGACCAGTTCAAACCAGTTAAAAAGGTTGAGACCAGTTAAAACCAGATGAAACCAGTTAAAACCAGTTGAGAGCAGTTCAAACCAGTTGAAACCAGATGAAACCAGTTCAAACCAGTTTAAACCAGTTAAAGAAAGTTTAGACAAGTTTAAACCAGTTGATATCAGATGAAACTAGTTCAAACTAGTTGAGACCAGTTCAAACCAGTTGAAATCAGTTGAACCCAATTAAAACCTGTTGAGACCAGATCAAAAACGTTCAAACGGGATGAACCCAATTAAAATCAGTTGAGACCAGTTCAAACCAGTTAAAACAAGTTGAGACCAGTTAAACCAGATGAAACCAGTTAAAACCAGTTGAGAGCAGTTCAAACCTGTTGAAACCAGATGAAACCAGTTCAAACCAGTTTAAACCAGTTAAAACAAGTTGAGACCAGTTGAAACCAGATGAAACCAGTTAAAACCAGTTGAGAGCAGTTCAAACCAGTTTAAACCAGTTAAAAAAAGTTGAGACCAGATCAAACCAGTTGAAATCAGTTGAACCCAGTTAAAACCAGTTGAGACCAGTTCAAACCAGTTAAAGCAAGTTGAGACCAGTTGAAACCAGATGAAACCAGTTAAAACCAGTTGAAACTAGTACAACCAGTTGAGACCAGGTAAAACCATTTGAAACCAGAAAAAACAGTTAAGACCAGTCGAGAACAGTTGAGGCCAGTTGAAACCAGTTGAGACCAGTTAAAACCAGTTGACACCAGTTGAACCCAATTAAAACCAGTTGAGTCCAGATGAAACCAATTGAAACCAGTTGAGACCCTTTGAAATAAGTTAAAACCAGATGAAACCAGTAAAAACCAGTTGAAACTAGTACAACCAGTTGAGATCAGTTAAAACCATTTGAAACCCGGAAAAAAAGCAGTTAAGACCAGTTGAGACCAGTTCAAACCAGTTCAAACCAGCTGAGACCAGTTGAACCCAGTTCAAACCAGTTGAGGCCAGCTGAGACCAGTTGAAACCAGTTCAAACCAGTTGAGGCCAGCTGAAACCAGTCCAAATCAGTTGAGACCAGTTGAAATCAGTTAAAACCAGTTGAGAGCAGTTCAAACCAGTTGAAACCAGATGAAAGCGAGTTCAAACCAGTTGAAACCAGTTAAAAAAAGTTGAGACCAGTTTAAACCAGTTGATATCAGAAGAAACCAGTTCAAACTAGTTGAGACCAGTTCAAACCAGTTGAAATCAGTTGAACCCAATTAAAACCTGTTGAGACCAGATCAAACCCGTTCAAACCAGATGAACCCAATTAAAATCAGTTGAGACCAGTTCAAACCATTTAAAACAAGTTGAGAGCAGTTAAAACCAGATGAAACCAGTTAAAACCAGTTGAGAGCAGTTCAAACCAGTTGAAACCAGATGAAACCAGTTCAAACCAGTTTGAACCAGTTAAAACAAGTTGAGACCAGTTGAAACAAGATGAGACCAGTTAAAACCAGTTGAGAGCAGTTCAAACCAGTTGAAACCAGATGAAACCAGTTCAAACCAGTTTAAACCAGTTAAAAAAAGTTGAGACCAGTTCAAACCAGTTGAAATCAGATGAAACCAATTGAAACTAGTTGAGACCAGTTCAAACCAGTTGAAATCAGTTGAACCCAGTTAAAACCAGTTGAGACCAGTTCAAACCAGTTAAAGCAAGTTGAGACCAGTTGAAACCAGATGAAACCAGATGAAGCCAGTTGAGAGCAGTTCAAACCAGATAAACCAGTTAAAACAAGTTGAAACTAGTTGAAACCAGATGAAAACCGTTAAAACCAGTTGAGAGCAGTTCAATCAGTTGAAACCAGATGAAACCAGTTCAAACCAGTTTAAACCAGTTAAAAAAAGTTGAGACCAGTTCAAACCAGTTGAAATCAGATGAAACCAATTGAAACTAGTTGAGACCAGTTCAAACCAGTTGAAATCAGTTGAACCCAGTTAAAACCAGTTGAGACCAGTTCAAACCAGTTAAAGCAAGTTGAGACCAGTTGAAACCAGATGAAACCAGTTAAAACCAGTTGAAATTAGTACAACCAGTTGAGACCAGGTAAAACCATTTGAAACCAGAAAAAAAACAGTTAAGACCAGTCGAGAACAGTTGAGGCCAGTTGAAACAAGTTGAGACCAGTTAAAACCAGTTGACACCAGTTGAACCCAATTAAAACCAGTTGAGTCCAGATGAAACCAATTGAAACCAGTTAAGACCCTTTCAAATTAGTTAAAACCAGATGAAACCAGTAAAAACCAGTTGAAACTAGTACAACCAGTTGAGATCAGTTAAAACCATTTGAAACCCGGAAAAAAAGCAGGTAAGACCAGTTGAGACCAGTTCAAACCAGTAAAAACCAGCTGAGACCAGTTGACACCCAGTTGAACCCAATTAAAACCAGTTGAGTCCAGATGAAACCAATTGAAACCAGTTGAGACCCTTTCAAATTAGTTAAAACCAGATGAAACCAGTAAAAACCATTTGAAACTAGTACAACCAGTTGAGATCAGTTAAAACCATTTGAAACCCGGAAAAAAAGCAGGTAAGACCAGTTGAGGCCAGTTGAAACCAGTAAAAACCAGCTGAGACCAGTTGACACAAGTTGAACCCAATAAAAACCAGTTGAGTCCAGATGAAACCAATTGAAACCAGTTGAGACCCTTTCAAATTAGTTAAAACCAGATGAAACCAGTAAAAACCAGTTGAAACTAGTACAACCAGTTGAGATCAGTTAAAACCATTTGAAACCCGGAAAAAAAGCAGGTAAGACCAGTTGAGACAAGTTCAAACCAGTAAAAACCAGCTGAGACCAGTTGACACCAGTTGAACCCAATTAAAACCAGTTGAGTCCAGATGAAACCAATTGAAACCAGTTGAGACCCTTTCAAATTAGTTAAAACCAGATGAAACCAGTAAAAACCATTTGAAACTAGTACAACCAGTTGAGATCAGTTAAAACCATTTGAAACCCGGAAAAAAAGCAGGTAAGAACAGTTGAGGCCAGTTGAAACCAGTAAAAACCAGCTGAGACCAGTTGACACAAGTTGAACCCAATAAAAACCAGTTGAGTCCAGATGAAACCAATTGAAACCAGTTGAGACCCTTTCAAATTAGTTAAAACCAGATGAAACCAGTAAAAACCAGTTGAAACTAGTACAACCAGTTGAGATCAGTTAAAACCATTTGAAACCCGGAAAAAAAGCAGGTAAGACCAGTTGAGACAAGTTCAAACCAGTAAAAACCAGCTGAGACCAGTTGACACCAGTTGAACCCAATTAAAACCAGTTGAGTCCAGATGAAACCAATTGAAACCAGTTGAGACCCTTTCAAATTAGTTAAAACCAGATGAAACCAGTAAAAACCAGTTGAAACTAGTACAACCAGTTGAGATCAGTTAAAACCATTTGAAACCCGGAAAAAAAGCAGGTAAGACCAGTTGAAACCAGATGAAACGAGTTCAAACCAGTTGAAACCAGTTAAAAAAAGTTGAGACCAGGTTCAACCAGTTGATATCAGATGAAACCAGTTCAAACTAGTTGAGACCAGGTCAAACCAGTTGAAATCAGTTGAACCCAATTAAAACCTGTTGAGACCAGATCAAACCCGTTCAAACCGGATGAACCCAATTAAAGTCAGTTGAGACCAGTTCAAACCACTTAAAGCAAGTTGAGACCAGTTAAAACCAGATGAAACCAATTGAAACCAGTTGAGACCCTTTCAAATTAGTTAAAACCAGATGAAACCAGTAAAAACCAGTTGAAACTAGTACAAGCAGTTGAGATCAGTTAAAACCAGATGAAACCCAGAAAAAAGCAGTTAAGACCAGTTGAGACCAGTTCAAACCAGTTAAAACCAGCTGAGACCAGTTGAACCCAGTTCAAACCAGTTGAGGGCAGCTGAGACCAGTTGAAACCAGTTCAAACCAGTTGAGGCCAGCTGAAACCAGTCCAAATCAGTTGAGACCAGTTGAAACCAGTTAAAACCAGTTGAGACCAATTCAAAAGTTGAGACCAGTTGAAACCAGTTAAAACCAGTTGAGAGCAGTTCAAACCAGTTGAAACCAGATGAAACGAGTTCAAACCAGTTGAAACCAGTTTAAAAAGTTGAGACCAGTTTAAACCAGTTGATATCAGATGAAACCAGTTCAAACTAGTTGAGACCAGTTCAAACCAGTTGAAATCAGTTGAACCCAATTAAAACCTGTTGAGACCAGAACAAACCCGTTCAAACCAGATGAACCCAATTAAAATCAGTTGAGACCAGTTCAAACCAGTTAAAAAGGTTGAGACCAGTTAAAACCAGATGAAACCAGTTAAAACCAGTTGAGAGCAGTTCAAACCAGTTGAAACCAGATGAAACGAGTTCAAACCAGTTTAAACCAGTTAAAGAAAGTTTAGACAAGTTTAAACCAGTTGATATCAGATGAAACTAGTTCAAACTAGTTGAGACCAGTTCAAACCAGTTGAAATCAGTTGAACCCAATTAAAACCTGTTGAGACCAGATCAAACCCGTTCAAACGGGATGAACCCAATTAAAATCAGTTGAGACCAGTTCAAACCAGTTAAAACAAGTTGAGACCAGTTAAAACCAGATGAAACCAGTTAAAACCAGTTGAGAGCAGTTCAAACCTGTTGAAACCAGATGAAACCAGTTCAAACCAGTTTAAACCAGTTAAAACAAGTTGAGACCAGTTGAAACCAGATGAAACCAGTTAAAACCAGTTGAGAGCAGTTCAAACCAGTTTAAACCAGTTAAAAAAAGTTGAGACCAGATCAAACCAGTTGAAATCAGTTGAACCCAGTTAAAACCAGTTGAGACCAGTTCAAACCAGTTAAAACAAGTTGAGACCAGTTAAAACCAGATGAAACCAGTTAAAACCAGTTGAGAGCAATTCAAACCAGTTGAAACCAGATGAAACCAGTTCAAACTAGTTTAAACCACTTAAAACAAGTTGAGAAGAGTTGAAACCAGATGAAACCAATTAAAACCAGTTGAGAGCAGTTCAAACCAGTTGAAACCAGATGAAACCAGTTAAAACCAGTTTAAACCAGTTAAGAAAAGTTAAGACCAGTTCAAACCAGTTGAAATCAGATGAAACCAATTGAAACTAGTTGAGACCAGTTCAAACCAGTTGAAATCAGTTGAACCCAGTTAAAACCAGTTGAGACCAGTTCAAACCAGTTAAAGCAAGTTGAGACCAGTTGAAACCAGATGAAACCAGTTAAAACCAGTTGAAATTAGTACAACCAGTTGAGACCAGGTAAAACCATTTGAAACCAGAAAAAAAAAGTTAAGACCAGTCGAGAACAGTTGAGGCCAGTTGAAACCAGTTGAGACCAGTTAAAACCAGTTGACACCAGTTGAACCCAATTAAAACCAGTTGAGTCCAGATGAAACCAATTGAAACCAGTTGAGACCCTTTGAAATAAGTTAAAACCAGATGAAACCAGTAAAAACCAGTTGAAACTAGTACAACCAGTTGAGATCAGTTAAAACCATTTGAAACCCGGAAAAAAGCAGTTAAGACCAGTTGAGACCAGTTCAAACCAGTTCAAACCAGCTGAGACCAGTTGAACCCAGTTCAAACCAGTTGAGGCCAGCTGAGACCAGTTGAAACCAGTTCAAACCAGATGAAACCAGTTAAAACCAGTTGAAATTAGTACAACCAGTTGAGACCAGGTAAAACCATTTGAAACCAGAAAAAAAAAGTTAAGACCAGTCGAGAACAGTTGAGGCCAGTTGAAACCAGTTGAGACCAGTTAAAACCAGTTGACACCAGTTGAACCCAATAAAAACCAGTTGAGTCCAGATGAAACCAATTGAAACCAGTTGAGACCCTTTCAAATTAGTTAAAACCAGATGAAACCAGTAAAAACCAGTTGAAACTAGTACAACCAGTTGAGATCAGTTAAAACCATTTGAAACCCGGAAAAAAAGCAGGTAAGACCAGTTGAGACAAGTTCAAACCAGTAAAAACCAGCTGAGACCAGTTGACACCAGTTGAACCCAATTAAAACCAGTTGAGTCCAGATGAAACCAATTGAAACCAGTTGAGACCCTTTCAAATTAGTTAAAACCAGATGAAACCAGTAAAAACCATTTGAAACTAGTACAACCAGTTGAGATCAGTTAAAACCATTTGAAACCCGGAAAAAAAGCAGGTAAGAACAGTTGAGGCCAGTTGAAACCAGTAAAAACCAGCTGAGACCAGTTGACACAAGTTGAACCCAATAAAAACCAGTTGAGTCCAGATGAAACCAATTGAAACCAGTTGAGACCCTTTCAAATTAGTTAAAACCAGATGAAACCAGTAAAAACCAGTTGAAACTAGTACAACCAGTTGAGATCAGTTAAAACCATTTGAAACCCGGAAAAAAAGCAGGTAAGACCAGTTGAGACAAGTTCAAACCAGTAAAAACCAGCTGAGACCAGTTGACACCAGTTGAACCCAATTAAAACCAGTTGAGTCCAGATGAAACCAATTGAAACCAGTTGAGACCCTTTCAAATTAGTTAAAACCAGATGAAACCAGTAAAAACCAGTTGAAACTAGTACAACCAGTTGAGATCAGTTAAAACCATTTGAAACCCGGAAAAAAAGCAGGTAAGACCAGTTGAAACCAGATGAAACGAGTTCAAACCAGTTGAAACCAGTTAAAAAAAGTTGAGACCAGGTTCAACCAGTTGATATCAGATGAAACCAGTTCAAACTAGTTGAGACCAGGTCAAACCAGTTGAAATCAGTTGAACCCAATTAAAACCTGTTGAGACCAGATCAAACCCGTTCAAACCGGATGAACCCAATTAAAGTCAGTTGAGACCAGTTCAAACCACTTAAAGCAAGTTGAGACCAGTTAAAACCAGATGAAACCAATTGAAACCAGTTGAGACCCTTTCAAATTAGTTAAAACCAGATGAAACCAGTAAAAACCAGTTGAAACTAGTACAAGCAGTTGAGATCAGTTAAAACCAGATGAAACCCAGAAAAAAGCAGTTAAGACCAGTTGAGACCAGTTCAAACCAGTTAAAACCAGCTGAGACCAGTTGAACCCAGTTCAAACCAGTTGAGGGCAGCTGAGACCAGTTGAAACCAGTTCAAACCAGTTGAGGCCAGCTGAAACCAGTCCAAATCAGTTGAGACCAGTTGAAACCAGTTAAAACCAGTTGAGACCAATTCAAAAGTTGAGACCAGTTGAAACCAGTTAAAACCAGTTGAGAGCAGTTCAAACCAGTTGAAACCAGATGAAACGAGTTCAAACCAGTTGAAACCAGTTTAAAAAGTTGAGACCAGTTTAAACCAGTTGATATCAGATGAAACCAGTTCAAACTAGTTGAGACCAGTTCAAACCAGTTGAAATCAGTTGAACCCAATTAAAACCTGTTGAGACCAGAACAAACCCGTTCAAACCAGATGAACCCAATTAAAATCAGTTGAGACCAGTTCAAACCAGTTAAAAAGGTTGAGACCAGTTAAAACCAGATGAAACCAGTTAAAACCAGTTGAGAGCAGTTCAAACCAGTTGAAACCAGATGAAACCAGTTCAAACCAGTTTAAACCAGTTAAAGAAAGTTTAGACAAGTTTAAACCAGTTGATATCAGATGAAACTAGTTCAAACTAGTTGAGACCAGTTCAAACCAGTTGAAATCAGTTGAACCCAATTAAAACCTGTTGAGACCAGATCAAACCCGTTCAAACGGGATGAACCCAATTAAAATCAGTTGAGACCAGTTCAAACCAGTTAAAACAAGTTGAGACCAGTTAAAACCAGATGAAACCAGTTAAAACCAGTTGAGAGCAGTTCAAACCTGTTGAAACCAGATGAAACCAGTTCAAACCAGTTTAAACCAGTTAAAACAAGTTGAGACCAGTTGAAACCAGATGAAACCAGTTAAAACCAGTTGAGAGCAGTTCAAACCAGTTTAAACCAGTTAAAAAAAGTTGAGACCAGATCAAACCAGTTGAAATCAGTTGAACCCAGTTAAAACCAGTTGAGACCAGTTCAAACCAGTTAAAACAAGTTGAGACCAGTTAAAACCAGATGAAACCAGTTAAAACCAGTTGAGAGCAATTCAAACCAGTTGAAACCAGATGAAACCAGTTCAAACTAGTTTAAACCACTTAAAACAAGTTGAGAAGAGTTGAAACCAGATGAAACCAATTAAAACCAGTTGAGAGCAGTTCAAACCAGTTGAAACCAGATGAAACCAGTTAAAACCAGTTTAAACCAGTTAAGAAAAGTTAAGACCAGTTCAAACCAGTTGAAATCAGATGAAACCAATTGAAACTAGTTGAGACCAGTTCAAACCAGTTGAAATCAGTTGAACCCAGTTAAAACCAGTTGAGACCAGTTCAAACCAGTTAAAGCAAGTTGAGACCAGTTGAAACCAGATGAAACCAGTTAAAACCAGTTGAAATTAGTACAACCAGTTGAGACCAGGTAAAACCATTTGAAACCAGAAAAAAAAAGTTAAGACCAGTCGAGAACAGTTGAGGCCAGTTGAAACCAGTTGAGACCAGTTAAAACCAGTTGACACCAGTTGAACCCAATTAAAACCAGTTGAGTCCAGATGAAACCAATTGAAACCAGTTGAGACCCTTTGAAATAAGTTAAAACCAGATGAAACCAGTAAAAACCAGTTGAAACTAGTACAACCAGTTGAGATCAGTTAAAACCATTTGAAACCCGGAAAAAAGCAGTTAAGACCAGTTGAGACCAGTTCAAACCAGTTCAAACCAGCTGAGACCAGTTGAACCCAGTTCAAACCAGTTGAGGCCAGCTGAGACCAGTTGAAACCAGTTCAAACCAGTTGAGGCCAGCTGAAACCAGTCCAAATCAGTTGAGACCAGTTGAAATCAGTTAAAACCAGTTGAGAGCAGTTCAAACCAGTTGAAACCAGATGAAACGAGTTCAAACCAGTTGAAACCAGTTAAAAAAAGTTGAGACCAGTTTAAACCAGTTGATATCAGAAGAAACCAGTTCAAACTAGTTGAGACCAGTTCAAACCAGTTGAAATCAGTTGAACCCAATTAAAACCTGTTGAGACCAGATCAAACCCGTTCAAACCAGATGAACCCAATTAAAATCAGTTGAGACCAGTTCAAACCATTTAAAACAAGTTGAGAGCAGTTAAAACCAGATGAAACCAGTTAAAACCAGTTGAGAGCAGTTCAAACCAGTTGAAACCAGATGAAACCAGTTCAAACCAGTTTGAACCAGTTAAAACAAGTTGAGACCAGTTGAAACAAGATGAGACCAGTTAAAACCAGTTGAGAGCAGTTCAAACCAGTTGAAACCAGATGAAACCAGTTCAAACCAGTTTAAACCAGTTAAAAAAAGTTGAGACCAGTTCAAACCAGTTGAAATCAGATGAAACCAATTGAAACTAGTTGAGACCAGTTCAAACCAGTTGAAATCAGTTGAACCCAGTTAAAACCAGTTGAGACCAGTTCAAACCAGTTAAAGCAAGTTGAGACCAGTTGAAACCAGATGAAACCAGATGAAGCCAGTTGAGAGCAGTTCAAACCAGATAAACCAGTTAAAACAAGTTGAAACTAGTTGAAACCAGATGAAACCAGTTAAAACCAGTTGAGAGCAGTTCAATCAGTTGAAACCAGATGAAACCAGTTCAAACCAGTTTAAACCAGTTAAAAAAAGTTGAGACCAGTTCAAACCAGTTGAAATCAGTTGAACCCAGTTAAAACCAGTTGAGACCAGTTCAAACCAGTTAAAGCAAGTTGAGACCAGTTGAAACCAGATGAAACCAGTTAAAACCAGTTGAAATTAGTACAACCAGTTGAGACCAGGTAAAACCATTTGAAACCAGAAAAAAACAGTTAAGACCAGTCGAGAACAGTTGAGGCCAGTTGAAACAAGTTGAGACCAGTTAAAACCAGTTGACACCAGTTGAACCCAATTAAAACCAGTTGAGTCCAGATGAAACCAATTGAAACCAGTTGAGACCCTTTCAAATTAGTTAAAACCAGATGAAACCAGTAAAAACCAGTTGAAACTAGTACAACCAGTTGAGATCAGTTAAAACCATTTGAAACCCGGAAAAAAAGCAGGTAAGACCAGTTGAGACAAGTTCAAACCAGTAAAAACCAGCTGAGACCAGTTGAACCCAGTTGAACCCAATTAAAACCAGTTGAGTCCAGATGAAACCAATTGAAACCAGTTGAGACCCTTTCAAATTAGTTAAAACCAGATGAAACCAGTAAAAACCATTTGAAACTAGTACAACCAGTTGAGATCAGTTAAAACCATTTGAAACCCGGAAAAAAAGCAGGTAAGACCAGTTGAGGCCAGTTGAAACCAGTAAAAACCAGCTGAGACCAGTTGACACAAGTTGAACCCAATAAAAACCAGTTGAGTTCAGATGAAACCAATTGAAACCAGTTCAGACCCTTTCAAATTAGTTAAAACCAGATGAAACCAGTAAAAACCAGTTGAAACTAGTACAACCAGTTGAGATCAGTTAAAACCATTTGAAACCCGGAAAAAAAGCAGGTAAGACCAGTTGAGACAAGTTCAAACCAGTAAAAACCAGCTGAGACCAGTTGACACCAGTTGAACCCAATTAAAACCAGTTGAGTCCAGATGAAACCAATTGAAACCAGTTGAGACCCTTTCAAATTAGTTAAAACCAGATGAAACCAGTAAAAACCAGTTGAAACTAGTACAACCAGTTGGGATCAGTTAAAACCATTTGAAACCCGGAAAAAAAGCAGGTAAGACCAGTTGAAACCAGATGAAACGAGTTCAAACCAGTTGAAACCAGTTAAAAAAAGTTGAGACCAGGTTCAACCAGTTGATATCAGATGAAACCAGTTCAAACTAGTTGAGACCAGGTCAAACCAGTTGAAATCATTTGAAGCCAATTAAAACCTGTTGAGACCAGATCAAACCCGTTCAAATCGGATGAACCCAATTAAAATCAGTTGAGACCAGTTCAAACCAGTTAAAACAAGTTGAGACCAGTTAAAACCAGATGAAACCAGTTAAAACCAGTTGAGAGGAGTTCAAACCAGTTGAGACCAGATCAAACCCGTTCAAACCGGATGAACCCAATTAAAATCAGTTGAGACCAGTTCAAACCAGTAAAAACAAGTTGAGACCAGTTAAAACCAGTTGAGACTAGTTGAAACCAGATGAAACCAGTTAAAACCAGTTGAGAGCAGTTCAAACCAGTTGAAACCAGATGAAACCAGTTCAAACCAGTTTAAACCAGTTAAAAAAAGTTGAGACCAGTTCAAACCAGTTGAAATCAGATGAAACCAATTGAAACTAGTTGAGACCAGTTCAAACCAGTTGAAATCAGTTGAACCCAGTTAAAACCAGTTGAGACCAGTTCAAATCAGTTAAAGCAAGTTGAGACCAGTTGAAACCAGTTGAGGTCAGCTGAGACCAATTGAACCCAGTTCAAACCAGTTGAGGCCAGCTGAGACCAGTTGTAACCAGACCAAACCAGTTGAGGCCACCTGAAACCAGTCCAAATCAGTTGAGACCAGTTGAAACCAGTTCAAACCAGTTGAGACCAATTCAAAAGTTGAGACCAGTTGAAATCAGTTAAAACCAGTTGAGAGCAGTTCAAACCAGATGAAACGAGTTCAAACCAGTTGAAACCAGTTAAAAAAAGTTGAGACCAGGTTAAACCAGTTGATATCAGATGAAACCAGTTCAAACTAGTTGAGACCAGGTCAAACCAGTTGAAATCATTTGAACCCAATTAAAACCTGTTGAGACCAGATCAAACCCGTTCAAACCAGATGAACCCAATTAAAATCAGTTGAGACCAGTTCAAACCAGTTAAAACAAGTTGAGACCAGTTAAAACCAGATGAAACCAGTTAAAACCAGTTGAGAGCAGTTCAAACTAGTTGAAACCAGATGAAACCAGTTCAAACCAGTTTGAACCAGTTAAAACAAGTTGAGACCAGTTGAAACAAGATGAGACCAGTTAAAACCAGTTGAGAGCAGTTCAAACCAGTTGAAACCAGATGAAACCAGTTCAAACCAGTTTAAACCAGTTAAAAAAAGTTGAGACCAGTTCAAACCAGTTGAAATCAGATGAAACCAATTGAAACTAGTTGAGACCAGTTCAAACCAGTTGAAATCAGTTGAACCCAGTTAAAACCAGTTGAGACCAGTTCAAACCAGTTAAAGCAAGTTGAGACCAGTTGAAACCAGATGAAACCAGATGAAGCCAGTTGAGAGCAGTTCAAACCAGATAAACCAGTTAAAACAAGTTGAAACTAGTTGAAACCAGATGAAACCAGTTAAAACCAGTTGAGAGCAGTTCAATCAGTTGAAACCAGATGAAACCAGTTCAAACCAGTTTAAACCAGTTAAAAAAAGTTGAGACCAGTTCAAACCAGTTGAAATCAGTTGAACCCAGTTAAAACCAGTTGAGACCAGTTCAAACCAGTTAAAGCAAGTTGAGACCAGTTGAAACCAGATGAAACCAGTTAAAACCAGTTGAAATTAGTACAACCAGTTGAGACCAGGTAAAACCATTTGAAACCAGAAAAAAACAGTTAAGACCAGTCGAGAACAGTTGAGGCCAGTTGAAACAAGTTGAGACCAGTTAAAACCAGTTGACACCAGTTGAACCCAATTAAAACCAGTTGAGTCCAGATGAAACCAATTGAAACCAGTTGAGACCCTTTCAAATTAGTTAAAACCAGATGAAACCAGTAAAAACCAGTTGAAACTAGTACAACCAGTTGAGATCAGTTAAAACCATTTGAAACCCGGAAAAAAAGCAGGTAAGACCAGTTGAGACAAGTTCAAACCAGTAAAAACCAGCTGAGACCAGTTGAACCCAGTTGAACCCAATTAAAACCAGTTGAGTCCAGATGAAACCAATTGAAACCAGTTGAGACCCTTTCAAATTAGTTAAAACCAGATGAAACCAGTAAAAACCATTTGAAACTAGTACAACCAGTTGAGATCAGTTAAAACCATTTGAAACCCGGAAAAAAAGCAGGTAAGACCAGTTGAGGCCAGTTGAAACCAGTAAAAACCAGCTGAGACCAGTTGACACAAGTTGAACCCAATAAAAACCAGTTGAGTTCAGATGAAACCAATTGAAACCAGTTCAGACCCTTTCAAATTAGTTAAAACCAGATGAAACCAGTAAAAACCAGTTGAAACTAGTACAACCAGTTGAGATCAGTTAAAACCATTTGAAACCCGGAAAAAAAGCAGGTAAGACCAGTTGAGACAAGTTCAAACCAGTAAAAACCAGCTGAGACCAGTTGACACCAGTTGAACCCAATTAAAACCAGTTGAGTCCAGATGAAACCAATTGAAACCAGTTGAGACCCTTTCAAATTAGTTAAAACCAGATGAAACCAGTAAAAACCAGTTGAAACTAGTACAACCAGTTGGGATCAGTTAAAACCATTTGAAACCCGGAAAAAAAGCAGGTAAGACCAGTTGAAACCAGATGAAACGAGTTCAAACCAGTTGAAACCAGTTAAAAAAAGTTGAGACCAGGTTCAACCAGTTGATATCAGATGAAACCAGTTCAAACTAGTTGAGACCAGGTCAAACCAGTTGAAATCATTTGAAGCCAATTAAAACCTGTTGAGACCAGATCAAACCCGTTCAAATCGGATGAACCCAATTAAAATCAGTTGAGACCAGTTCAAACCAGTTAAAACAAGTTGAGACCAGTTAAAACCAGATGAAACCAGTTAAAACCAGTTGAGAGGAGTTCAAACCAGTTGAGACCAGATCAAACCCGTTCAAACCGGATGAACCCAATTAAAATCAGTTGAGACCAGTTCAAACCAGTAAAAACAAGTTGAGACCAGTTAAAACCAGTTGAGACTAGTTGAAACCAGATGAAACCAGTTAAAACCAGTTGAGAGCAGTTCAAACCAGTTGAAACCAGATGAAACCAGTTCAAACCAGTTTAAACCAGTTAAAAAAAGTTGAGACCAGTTCAAACCAGTTGAAATCAGATGAAACCAATTGAAACTAGTTGAGACCAGTTCAAACCAGTTGAAATCAGTTGAACCCAGTTAAAACCAGTTGAGACCAGTTCAAATCAGTTAAAGCAAGTTGAGACCAGTTGAAACCAGATGAAACCAGATGAAGCCAGTTGAGATCAGTTCAAACCAGATAAACCAGTTAAAACAAGTTGAGACTAGTTGAAACCAGATGAAACCAGTTAAAACCAGTTGAGAGCAGTTCAAACCAGTTGAAACCAGATGAAACCAGTTCAAACCAGTTTAAACCAGTTAAAAAAAGTTGAGACCAGTTCAAACCAGTTGAAATCAGATGAAACCAATTGAAACTAGTTGAGACCAGTTCAAACCAGTTGAAATCAGTTGAACCCAGTTAAAACCAGTTGAGACCAGTTCAAACCAGTTAAAACAAGTTGAGACCAGTTCAAACCAGATGAAACCAGTTAAAATCAGTTGAAATTAGTACAACCAGTTGAGACCAGGTAAAACCATTTGAAACCAGAAAAAAAAACAGTTAAGACCAGTCGAGAACAGTTGAGGCCAGTTGAACCCAATTAAAACCAGTTGAGACCCTTTCAAATTAGTTAAAACCAGATGAAACCAGTAAAAACCAGTTGAAACTAGTACAACCAGTTGAGATCAGTTAAAACCATTTGAAACCCGGAAAAAAAGCAGGTAAGACCAGTTGAGACAAGTTCAAACCAGTAAAAACCAGCTGAGACCAGTTGAACCCAGTTGAACCCAATTAAAACCAGTTGAGTCCAGATGAAACCAATTGAAACCAGTTGAGACCCTTTCAAATTAGTTAAAACCAGATGAAACCAGTAAAAACCAGTTGAAACTAGTACAACCAGTTGAGATCAGTTAAAACCATTTGAAACTCGGAAAAAAAGCAGGTAAGACCAGTTGAGACAAGTTCAAACCAGTAAAAACCAGCTGAGACCAGTTGACACCAGTTGAACCCAATTAAAACCAGTTGAGTCCAGATGAAACCAATTGAAACCAGTTGAGACCAGTTGAAACCAGTTGAGACCAGGTAAAACCAGTTGACACCAGTTGAACCCAATTAAAACCAGTTGAGTCCAGATGAAACCAATTGAAACCAGTTGAGACCCTTTCAAATTAGTTAAAACCAGATCAAACTAGTAAAAACCAGTTGAAACTAGTACAACCAGTTGAGATCAGTTAAAACCGTTTGAAACCCGGAAAAAAAGCAGTTAAGACCAGTTGAGACAAGTTCAAACCAGTAAAAACCAGCTGAGACCAGTTGAACCCAGTTGAGGTCAGCTGAGACCAATTGAACCCAGTTCAAACCAGTTGAGGCCAGCTGAGACCAGTTGTAACCAGACCAAACCAGTTGAGGCCACCTGAAACCAGTCCAAATCAGTTGAGACCAGTTGAAACCAGTTCAAACCAGTTGAGACCAATTCAAAAGTTGAGACCAGTTGAAATCAGTTAAAACCAGTTGAGAGCAGTTCAAACCAGATGAAACGAGTTCAAACCAGTTGAAACCAGTTAAAAAAAGTTGAGACCAGGTTAAACCAGTTGATATCAGATGAAACCAGTTCAAACTAGTTGAGACCAGGTCAAACCAGTTGAAATCATTTGAACCCAATTAAAACCTGTTGAGACCAGATCAAACCCGTTCAAACCGGATGAACCCAATTAAAATCAGTTGAGACCAGTTCAAACCAGTTAAAACAAGTTGAGACCAGTTAAAACCAGATGAAACCAGTTAAAACCAGTTGAGAGCAGTTCAAACCAGTTGACACCAGATGAAACCAGTTCAAACTAGTTTAAACCACTTAAAACAAGTTGAGACCAGTTGAAACCAGATGAAACCAGTTAAAACCAGTTGAGAGCAGTTCAAACCAGTTGAAACCAGATGAAACCAGTTAAAACCAGTTTAAACCAGTTAAGAAAAGTTGAGACCAGTTCAAACCAGTTGAAATTAGATGAAACCAATTGAAACTAGTTGAGACCAGTTCAAACCAGTTGAAATCAGTTGAACCCAGTTAAAACCAGTTGAGACCTGTTCAAACCAGTTAAAGCAAGTTGAGACCAGTTGAAAAGAGATGAAACCAGTTAAAACCAGTTGAGAGCAGTTCAAACCGGTTGAAACCAGATGAAACCAGTTGAAACTAGTACAACCAGTTGAGACCAGGTAAAACCATTTGAAACCAGAAAAAAAGAGTTAAGACCAGTCGAGAACAGTTGAGGCCAGTTGAAACTAGTTGACACCAGTTGAACCCAATTACAACCCGTTGAGTCCAGATGAAACCAATTGAAACCAGTTGAGACCCTTTGATATTAGTTAAAACCAGTTGAAAGCAGTTCAAACCAGTTGAAACCAGATGAAACCAGTTCAAACCAGTTTGAACCAGTTAAAACAAGTTGAGACCAGTTGAAACAAGATGAAACCAGTTAAAACCAGTTGAGAGCAGTTCAAACCAGTTGAAACCAGATGAAACCAGTTCAAACCAGTTTAAACGAGTTAAAAAAAAGTTGAGACCAGTTCAAACCAGTTGAAATCAGATGAAACAAATTGAAACTAGTTGAGACCAGTTCAAACCAGTTGAAATCAGTTGAACCCAGTTAAAACTAGTTGAGACCAGTTCAAACCAGTTAAAGCAAGTTGAGACCAGTTGAAACCAGATGAAACCAGTTAAAACCAGTTGAGAGCAGTTCAAACCAGTTGAAACCAGATGAAACCAGTTGAAACTAGGACAACCATTTGAGACCAGGTAAAACCAGTTGAGACCAATTCAAAAGTTGAGACCAGTTGAAACCAGTTAAAACCAGTTGAGAGCAGTTCAAACCAGTTGAAACCAGTTAAAAAAGGTTGAGACCAGTTTAAACCAGTTGATATCAGATGAAACCAGTTCAAACTAGTTGAGACCAGTTCAAACCAGTTGAAATCAGTTGAACCCAATTAAAACCTGTTGAGACCAGATCAAACCCGTTCAAACCGGATGAACCCAATTAAAATCAGTTGAGACCAGTTCAAACCAGTTAAAACAAGTTGAGACGAGTTAAAACCAGATGAAACCAGTTAAAACCAGTTGAGAGCAGTTCAAACCAGTTGAAACCAGATGAAACCCGTTCAAACCAGTTTAAACCAGTTAAAACAAGTTGAGACCAGTTGAAACAAGATGAAACCAGTTAAAACCAGTTGAGAGCAGTCAAACCAGTTGAAACCAGATGAAACCAGTTCAAACCAGTTTAAACCAGTTAAAAAAAGTTGAGACCAGTTCAAACCAGTTGAAATCAGATGAAACCAATTGAAACTAGTTGAGACCAGTTCAAACCAGTTGAAATCAGTTGAACCCAGTTAAAACCAGTTGAGACCAGTTCAAACCAGTTAAAGAAAGTTGAGACCAGTTGAAACCAGTTGAGACCAGTTAAAACCAGTTGAAACTAGTACAACCAGTTGAGACCAGGTAAAACCATTTGAAACCAGAAAAAAAAGTTAAGACCAGTCGAGAACAGTTGAGGCCAGTTGAAACAAGTTGAGACCAGTTAAAACCAGTTGACACCAGTTGAACCCAATTACAACCAGTTGAGTCCAGATGAAACCAATTGAAACCAGTTGAGACCCTTTGAAATTAGTTAAAACCAGATGAAACCAGTAAAAACCAGTTGAAACTAGTACAACAAGTTGAGATCAGTTAAAACCATTTGAAACCCGGAAAAAAAGCAGTTAAGACCAGTTGCGACCAGTTCAAACCAGTTAAAACCAGCTGAGACCAGTTGAACCCAGTTCAAACCAGTTAAAGCAAGTTGAGACCAGTTGAAACCAGATAAAACCAGTTAAAACCAGTTTAAATTAGTACAACCAGTTGAGACCAGGTAAAACCATTTGAAACCAGAAAAAAAAAACAGTTAAGACCAGTCGAGAACAGTTGAGGCCAGTTGAAACCAGTTGAGACCAGTTAAAACCAGTTGACACCAGTTGAACCCAATTAAAACCAGTTGAGTCCAGATGAAACCAATTGAAACCAGTTGAGACCCTTTGAAATTAGTTAAAACCAGATGAAACCAGTAAAAACCAGTTGAAACTAGTACAACCAGTTGAGATCAGTTAAAACCATTTGAAATCCGGAAAAAAAGCAGTTAAGACCAGTTGCGACCAGTTCAAACCAGTTAAAACCAGCTGAGACCAGTTGAACCCAGTTCAAACCAGTTGAGGCCAGCTGAGACCAGTTGAAACCAGTTCAAACCAGTTGAGGCCAGCTGAAACCAGTCCAAATCAGTTGAGACCAGTTGAAAACAGTTAAAACCAGTTGAGAGCAGTTCAAACCAGTTGAAACCAGATGAAACGAGTTCAAACCAGTTGAAACCAGTTAAAAAAAGTTGAGACCAGTTTAAACCAGTTGATATCAGATGAAACCAGTTCAAACTAGTTGAGACCAGTTCAAACCAGTTGAAATCAGTTGAACCCAATTAAAACCTGTTGAGACCAGATCAAACCCGTTCAAACCGGATGAACCCAATTAAAATCAGTTGAGACCAGTTCAAACCAGTTAAAACAAGTTGAGACCAGTTGAAACCAGATGAAACCAGTTAAAACCAGTTGAGAGCAGTTCAAACCAGTTGAAACCAGATGAAACCAGTTTAAACCAGTTAAAACAAGTTGAGACCAGTTGAAACCAGATGAAACCAGTTAAAACCAGTTGAGAGCAGTTCAAACCAGTTGAAACCAGATGAAACCAGATGAAACCAGTTCAAACCAGTTTAAACCAGTTAAAAAAAGTTGAAACCAGTTCGAACCAGTTGAAATCAGATGAAACCAATTGAAACTAGTTGAGACCAGTTCAAACAAGTTGAAATCAGTTGAACCCAATTAAAACCAGTTGAGTCCAGATGAAACCAGTTGAAACCAGTTGAGACCATTTCAAATTAGTTGAAACCAGATGAAACCAGTTAAAACCAGTTGAAACTAGTACAACCAGTTGAGACCAGTTAAAACCATTTGAAACCAGAAAAAAAAAACAGTTAAGACCAGTCGAGAACAGTTGAGACCAGTTAAAACCAGTTGACACCAGTTGAACCCAATTAAAACCAGTTGAGTCCAGATGAAACCAGTTGAAACCAGTTGAGACCAGTTAAAACCAGTTGACACCAGTTAGAAATAGTGATTCTATAGCATGACTTTACAAATTAAGATCAAAGTAGAAAATTGAGTTCACGATCATGTTTTCAAACGAAATTACTCTGTGTAATGACTATCAGTATTATAACGCTGATGAAATTGAATTAGCCCATGAAAGTTTCACTAAATTTCCAGTAAATTGGGTATTTGGTTGTAACGACGCTAAGAGAAACATCTTGCTAGTATATTCGATGTGGTTATACAAGGATAGAAAATTCCTTGTATTTGTTCTCTAGATTTCGTCGATTTTGTTACTCGCTAGAAATCTGTGCAAGGTTAGACAAAATGACAAAAATCCCCTATTGGGTAAATCGTATATTACATTGAAAACGGGTTTGAAACAGTTTCCAAAGTAAAACCGTCAAATTTACGTGCAAGGTAAACGAAATAATTCATTTTCAAGAAAGAGTGTGCTGTGAATTCAAGTAAATGATAAATGACCAATGTAAGAAGCATGATAGTCTATTGCCGTTTGCCACAAGTACAAAACTATTTGAAAGTAATAGAAGAAATGAAAGGCCTTTTTTCTTCTCTATCCTAATTGCGTGTTCTATGGTTTCTTATCTTTGCGTCATTACTACCAATGACGCAGAATATAGTAAATTATATGAAGCAATGTTTTCACACACCGCAATTTTGTTAATCTGGTAGAGAGCTCTTTCTTCTTTGTTGAAAGGAAACAAATCATTAAAAATGTGAATTTAGTTTTCATTTCTGATGACACAAATCACACAAGTTTAAAAGAAACTGCATAATACAAGAACATAGTGATTCTACAGCATGACTTTACAAATTAGGATCGCACAATTTGGTTCACGATTGTGGTTTCAAAGTCTGTGTAATGAGTCTCGGCATTATAACGGTGCTGAAATCGAACTAGCAGAATTTTGGAAGTTTCATTGAATTTACGGTAAATTGGGTATTTGGCGGTAACGACGCAAAGTAGGGTAACATCGGAGAAAGAAATCAGTTACTGGGTGAATCGTACATGACACGTTCCCAGTGGTATAAAACCGTTAAATTTTGGTGCAAGATGTACTAAATGATTGGTTATCAAGAAAGAGAACACTATGAATTACAAGGTACATTTCATTGAAAACGGGTTCGAAACCGTTTCCAACGTAAAACCGTCAAATTTTCGTGCAAGGTAAAAGAAATAATCAATTTTCAAGAAAAAATGTGACAAGTGAACAATTGCACATTACATTGAAAACGGACTTGAACCCATTCCCAACGTGTAAAACCGTTAAAAATCTCGTGCAAGGTATACGAAATGATTGATTATCAAGAAACAGAACACTATGAACTCGTGAATGACAAATTACCAATTTTAGATCCTTGATAGTCTAATTACTTCCAGATTGCCACAAGTTTCAAAGAATTTGAAAGTAATAGAGAGAATGAAATGCCCTTTTTCTTCTCTATCTG
The DNA here is from genome assembly GCF_040938485.1 of Diadema antillarum. NCBI lineage: Eukaryota > Metazoa > Echinodermata > Echinoidea > Diadematoida > Diadematidae > Diadema > Diadema antillarum. The sequence goes on along the minus strand of NW_027272315.1, from coordinate 89,697 downwards.
TAATTGCTTGTCCTATGGTTTCTTATTTTTGCGTCATTACTACCAATGACGCAATGTATAGTAAATTATATGTAACAACATATGTAACACAGCGCGAATTTTGTGAATTAGGTACAAAGCTCTTTCTTCTTTGTTGAAAGGAAACAAATCATTGAATTGGGAATTTCTTTCTTCTTTGTTGAAAAGGAAACAAATCATTGAATTGGGAATTTCTTTCTTCTTTGTTGAAAGGAAACAAATCATTGAATTGGGAATTTCGTTTTCATTTCTTATAAGGCAAGTCACAAATTTAAAAGAAACTATGTGAATACAAGAAAATACTGATTCCATAGCATGACTTTACAAATGAAGAGCAAAGTAGACAATTTGGTTCACAATCATGTTTTAAAACGAAATGAGTGTGTGTAATGACTCTCGGTGTTATAACGGTGATGAAATCGAATTAGCCCATAATGAAAGTTTCACGGAATTTCCAGTAAATTGGGTATTTGGTAGTAACGACGCAAAGTAGAGGAACATCGGGCAAGTATATTCGATCTGGTATGCAAGGAGAGAAAATTCCTTGTATTTGTTCTGTCATTTCGTCGATTTTGTTACTCGTTACAAATCTGTGCAAGGTTCGACAAAATGACAAAAATCCGTTATTGGGTAAATCGTATATTACTTTGAAAACTGGTTTGAAACCGTTTTCAACGTAAAACCGTCAAATTTTCGTGCAAGGTAAACGAAATAATTATTTTTCAAATAAGAGTGTGTTATGAATTGAAATGAATGATAAATGGCCAATATAAGATGCTTGATAGTCTATTGCAGTTTGCCACAAGTACCAAAGTATTTGAAAGTAATAGAACGAATGAAAGGCCTTTGGCAGTAACGACGCAAAATAAAGAAACATCGGAGAAAGAAATCCGTACTGGGTGAATCGTACATGGCATTGAAATCGGGCTTAAACCCGTTCCCAATGTGTAAAACCGCTAAATGTTCGTGCAAGGTGTACTAAATAGTTGGTTATCAAGAAAGAGAACGCTATGAATTCAAGTGAATAACAAGTGACAGCTGTACATTACATTGAAAACGGGCTTGAACCCGTTCCCAACGTGTAAAACCGTTAAAATTTCGTGCAAGGTACTAAAATAATTGATTATCAAGAAAGAGAACGCTATGAATTCGTGAATAACAAATTACCAATTTTAGATGCTTGATAATCTAATTACTTGCAGTTTGCCACAAATACCAAAGAATTTGAAAGTAATAGAGCGAATGAAATGCCCTTTTTCTTCTCTATCTTTGATTCCGTGTCCTGCGGTTTTTGTCCTTTGTGTCTTTGCCAATGACGCAATGTATATTAAATTATGTGTAACAACATATGTAACACAGCACGAATTTTGTGAATTAGGTGCAAAGCTCTTTCTTCTTTGTTGAGAGGAAACAAATCATTGAATTCGGACTTTCTTTTTCATTTCTTATGACGCATTCACAAGTTTTAAAGAAACTGCGTGAATACAAGAAAATAGTGATTCTATAGAATGACTTTACAAATTAAGATCAAAGTAGACAATTTGGTTCACGATCATGTTTTAAAACAAAATTATTCTGTGTAATGATTCTCGAACGGTGATGAGATCGAACTAGCCCATAATGAAAATTTCACTAAATTTCCAGTAAATTGGGTATTTGGTAGCAACGACGCTAAGTAGAGAAACATCGGTATATTCGATCTGGTATGTAAGGAGAGAAAGTTCCTTGTATTTGTTTTGTCGATTTCGTCGATTTTGTTACTTGCTAGAAATCTGTGCAAGGTTCGACAAAACAAAAATAAGTTATTAGGTAAATCGTACATTACGTTGAAATAGGTTTGAAACCATTTCCAACGTAAAAGCGTCAATTTTTCGTGCAACGTAAACGAAATAATTAATTTTCAAGAAAGACTGTGCTGTGAATTCAAGTAAATGATAAATGACCAGTGTAAGATGCATGATAGTCTATTGCCGTTTGCCACAAGTACTAAAGTATTTGAAAGTAATAGAACGAATGAAATGCCTTTTTTCTTCTCTATCCTTTAATTGCGTGTCCTATGGTTTCTTATCTTTGCGTCATTACAACCAATAACGCAATGTATAGTAAATTATATGTAACAATGTTTTCACACACCGCGAATTATGTGAATCTGGTAGAAAAGCTCTTTCTTCTTTCTTGAAAGGAAACAAATCATTAAAAATTTTGTTTTCATTTCTTATGACGCAAATCAGAAGTTTAAAAGAAACTGCATGAATACAAGAAAATAGTGATTCTATAGCATGACAAATAGAGATCAGACAATTTGGTTCACGATCATGGTTTCAAAGTCTGTGTAATGAGTGTCGGCATTATAACGGTGCTGAAATCGAATTAGCAGAATTTTCGAATTTCATTGAATTTACGGTAAATTGTGTATTTGGCAGTAACGACGCAAAGTAGAGAAACATCGGAGAAAGAAATCCGTTACTGGGTGAATCGTACATGACATTGAAATCGGGCTTGAACCTGTTCCCAATGGTATAAAACCGTTAAATTTGCGTGCAAGGTGCACTAGATAATTGGTTATCAAGAAAGAGAACGCTATGAATTCAAGTGAATGACAAATGAACAATTGTACATTACATTGAAAACGGGCTTGAACCCATTCCCAACGTGTAAAACCGTTAAAATTTCGGGCAAGGTATACGAAAAAATTGATTATCAAAAAAGGGAACGTTATGAATTCGTGAATGACAAATGACCAATTTTAGATGCTTGATAGTCTAATTACTTCCAGATTGCCACAAGTACCAAAGAATTTTAAAGTAATAGAGCGAATGAAATGCCCTTTTTCTTCTCTATCTTTAATTGCGTGTCCTATGGTTTCTTATCTTTGCGTCATTACTTAAAATGACGCAATGTATAGTGATTTATATGTAACGACATATGTAACAAAGCGCGAATTTTGTGAATTTATTACAAAGCTCTTTGTTGAAAGGAAACATATCTTGAATTTCGTTTTCATTTCTTATGACGCAATTCACAAGTTTAAATGAAACTGCGTAAATACAAGAAAATAGTGATTCTATAGCATGACTTTACAAATTAAGATCAAAGTAGACAATTTGGTTCACAATCATGTTTTAAAACGAAATGAGTCCGTGTAATGACTCTCGGTGTTATAACGGAAGATGAAATCGAATTAGCCCATAATGAAAGTTTCACGGAATTTCCAGTAAATTGGGTATTTGGTAGTAACGACGCAAAGTAGAGAAACATCGGACAAGTATATTCGATCTGGTATGCAAGGAGAGAAAATTCCTGGTATTTGTTCTGTCGATTTCGTCGATTTTGTTACTCGTTACAAATCTGTGCAAGGTTCGACAAAATTACAAAAATCCGTTATTGAGTAAATCGCACATTACTTTGAAAACGGGTTTGAAACCGTTTTCAACGTAAAACCGTCAAATTTTCGTGCAAGTAAACGAAATAATTATTTTTCAAATAAGAGTGTGTTATGAATTGTAGTTTGCCACAAGAACCAAAGTATTTGAAAGTAATAGAACGTGATAGTAATAGAAAGAAGAAAGTAATAGTAATAGAAAGGCCTTTTTTTCTTCTCTATCCTTTAATTGCGTGTCGTAGGGTGTCTTCTCTTTGCGTCATTACTACCAATGACGTAAAATAAAGTAAATTATATGTAGCAATGTTTTCATTCACCACGAATTTCATCTGGTAGAGAGCTCTTCCCTCTTTGTTGAAAGGAAACAAATCATTGAATTGGGAATTTCGTTTTCCTTTCTTATGACGCAATTCACAAGTTTAAAAGAAACTGCGTGAATACAAGAAAATAGTGATTCTATAGCATAACTTTACAAATTAAGATCAAAGTAGATAATTTGGTTCACAATCATGTTTTAAAACGAAATGAGTCTGTGTAATGACTCTCGGTGTTATAACGGTGATGAAATCGAATTAGCTCATAATGAAAGTTTCACTTAATTTCAAGTAAATTTGGTATTTGGTAGCAAACGACGCAAAGTAGAGAAACATCGGGCAAGTATATTCCATGTGTTATACAAGGAGAGAAAATTCCTTGTATTTGTTCTGTTGATTTCGTCGATTCTGTTACTCGCTAGAAATCTGTGCAAGGTTAGACAAAATCCGTTATTGGGTAAATCGTACATTACATTGAAAACGGGTTCGAAACCGTTTCCAACGTAAAACCGTCAAATTTTCGTGCAAGGCAAGAGAAATAATCAATTGTCAAGAAAGAGTGATTAGGAATTCAGGTGAATGATAGATGACCAATATAAGATGCTTGATAGTCTATTGTAGTTTGCCACAAGTACCAAAGTATTTGAAAGTAATAGAACGAATGAAATGCCTTTTTTTCTTCTCTATCCTTTAATTGCGTGTCGTAGGGTTTCTTATCTTTGCGTCATTACTACCAATGACATAAAATATAGCAAATTATATGTAGCAATGTTTTCATTCACCGCGAATTTTGTAAATCTGGAAGAGAGCTCTTCCCTCTTTGTTGAAAGGAAACAAATCATTGAATTGGGAATTTCGTTTTCCTTTCTTATGACGCAATTCACAAGTTTAAAAGAAACTGCGTGAATACAAGAAAATGCTATAGCATGACTTTACAAATTAAGATCAAAGTAGACAATTTGGTTCACAATCATGTTTTAAAACGAAATGAGTCCGTGTAATGACTCTTGGTGTTATAACGGTGATGAAATCGAATTAGCCCATAATGAAAGTTTCACGGAATTTCCAGTAAATTGGGTATTTGATAGTAACGACGCAAAGTAGAGAAACATCGGGCAAGTATATTCGATCTGGCATGCAAGGAGAGAAAATTCCTGGTATTTGTTCTGTCGATTTCGTCGATTTTGTTACTCGTTACAAATCTGTGCAAGGTTCGTCAAATGCCTTCCGAAGATCTATGAATTCAACTCCAGAAATTTGATTATCTATATTCAAAGACCACTGATTCACAAGTTTTGCAAGAGCAGTTGATGTGGAATGAAATGGTCTGAAACCAGATTGATTAGGGTGTAGTAAATCATTCGCATTCATGAATTCGCTCAGTTGTTGATGTACGGTCCTTTCGATAATTTTACTCACTGTTGGTAAGATTGAGATGGGGCGATAGTTATTCAACGAAAAAATATCTCCTGCTTTAAATATTGGTACTACAAGAGCCTTTTTCCATTCATGTGGAACAACTCCCGTAGACAGGGATTTGTTAATAATATCGCAAAGAGATTCTGCAATAACATTCTTTGTCATCTTTAAAAGTTTGTAGCCGATGTGACCTTCTCCGGTTGCTTTATCTATGCCAAGAAGCTCGAACTGTCTAAATACAAAATCTCTCGTTATCATACGTAATTTAAATTGAGAATGAGAAGGATCAAAGCCTTTGTCCTCATCTAATATCATTTGAGAAGTATTTCTCTGCAGATCTTTTGTAATTTTAGTAGCATTAGATATGAAAAAATTGTTGAATGCTTCAGCAATACTTGCGTTGTCCGATACTTCTGCATCATCAACCTTTATGGTATTGGGAGAAATGGGTGATGATTTAGGCGTAAATTCCCTCAAGCTCTTCCACATTTTTTTACTGCTGTTACGATTTTGTAAAGTTTGGTCAGTGTTATACTGTTTTTTTTCTTATTCTCATGAGATGAGTAACTTTGTTTTTTAGATATTTATAGGTATTCCAAAGATCATTGCTGTTGTTAGTTTTAGGAGCTTTGAGAACTTTATCACGTTCCGTCATGAGCTTAACAACCTCATCAGATATCCATGGACATGCATGTTTTCTTATCCGCTTTTTGCGCAAAGGTATATGCTTGTTGACAACATTATTGAAAAGAGTCAACCACATATCCCACGTATCATCAACGTCGTCTATATCTTTTATGACCTGCCACGGAGCACTTCTCAAATCACTATAAAATTCCTCCTCATTAAGATTTATTAATGAGCGAAATTACGCACATTCAGATTTTTGATGGATCTTTGCACTGAAGTGCCGAATAGCATATACCAAATAATGATCACTAATGCTAGTCTCAAATATTCCCCATTCACTGTAAAGTTCTTTGATACAAATATCAAATCAATTAAAGTAAAAGCAGTAAAAGTAGAAGCAGTATTTGTAACTGACTTGGTCCGTACATATTTGTATAAAACATAACTTTTTCGGCATTCACATCATGTTGGTGTGGCATATAATTACAATTGAAATCACCTAATATAATACTGTACAACTCATATGTTCCGAGAGAGCAGAGTCCAAAGTCCTCTCTAATTCGTCAAAGAAATCAGCGTGAGAATTCGGAGGTCTGTAAAATTCCCCTACAAGGATGGAAGGCTTATTTGGATAATTCAATTCAAACCAAAGGCATTCTAAAATAGATGAATTCAAATCGTCTCTTATTTTAGAGTTGAATCTTTTGGAAATATATACAGCCACACCGCCACCATGTCTTGTACGGTCTCTATCTAACAAACCAGTTAAAGCAAGTTGAGACCAGTTGAAACCAGATGAAACCAGTTAAAACCAGTTGAAACTAGTACAACCAGTTGAGACCAGGTAAAACCATTTGAAACCAGAAAAAAACAGTTAAGACCAGTCGAGAACAGTTGAGGCCAGTTGAAACCAGTTGAGACCAGTTAAAACCAGTTGACACCAGTTGAACCCAATTAAAACCAGTTGAGTCCAGATGAAACCAATTGAAACCAGTTGAGACCCTTTCAAATTAGTTAAAACCAGATGAAACCAGTAAAAACCAGTTGAAACTAGTACAACCAGTTGAGATCAGTTAAAACCAGATGAAACCCGGAAAAAAGCAGTTAAGACCAGTTGAGACCAGTTCAAACCAGTTAAAACCAGCTGAGACCAGTTGAACCCAGTTCAAACCAGTTGAGGCCAGCTGAGACCAGTTGAAACCAGTTCAAACCAGTTGAGGCCAGCTGAAACCAGTCCAAATCAGTTGAGACCAGTTGAAACCAGTTAAAACCAGTTGAGACAAATTCAAAAGTTGAGACCAGTTGAAACCAGTTAAAACCAGTTGAGAGCAGTTCAAACCAGTTGAAACCAGATGAAACGAGTTCAAACCAGTTGAAACCAGTTAAAAAAAGTTGAGACCAGTTTAAACCAGTTGATATCAGATGAAACCAGTTCAAACTAGTTGAGACCAGTTCAAACCAGTTGAAATCAGTTGAACCCAATTAAAACCTGTTGAGACCAGATCAAACCCGTTCAAACCGGATGAACCCAATTAAAGTCAGTTGAGACCAGTTCAAACCACTTAAAGCAAGTTGAGACCAGTTAAAACCAGATGAAACCAATTGAAACCAGTTGAGACCCTTTCAAATTAGTTAAAACCAGATGAAACCAGTAAAAACCAGTTGAAACTAGTACAAGCAGTTGAGATCAGTTAAAACCAGATGAAACCCAGAAAAAAGCAGTTAAGACCAGTTGAGACCAGTTCAAACCAGTTAAAACCAGCTGAGACCAGTTGAACCCAGTTCAAACCAGTTGAGGGCAGCTGAGACCAGTTGAAACCAGTTCAAACCAGTTGAGGCCAGCTGAAACCAGTCCAAATCAGTTGAGACCAGTTGAAACCAGTTAAAACCAGTTGAGACCAATTCAAAAGTTGAGACCAGTTGAAACCAGTTAAAACCAGTTGAGAGCAGTTCAAACCAGTTGAAACCAGATGAAACGAGTTCAAACCAGTTGAAACCAGTTTAAAAAGTTGAGACCAGTTTAAACCAGTTGATATCAGATGAAACCAGTTCAAACTAGTTGAGACCAGTTCAAACCAGTTGAAATCAGTTGAACCCAATTAAAACCTGTTGAGACCAGAACAAACCCGTTCAAACCAGATGAACCCAATTAAAATCAGTTGAGACCAGTTCAAACCAGTTAAAAAGGTTGAGACCAGTTAAAACCAGATGAAACCAGTTAAAACCAGTTGAGAGCAGTTCAAACCAGTTGAAACCAGATGAAACCAGTTCAAACCAGTTTAAACCAGTTAAAGAAAGTTTAGACAAGTTTAAACCAGTTGATATCAGATGAAACTAGTTCAAACTAGTTGAGACCAGTTCAAACCAGTTGAAATCAGTTGAACCCAATTAAAACCTGTTGAGACCAGATCAAACCCGTTCAAACGGGATGAACCCAATTAAAATCAGTTGAGACCAGTTCAAACCAGTTAAAACAAGTTGAGACCAGTTAAAACCAGATGAAACCAGTTAAAACCAGTTGAGAGCAGTTCAAACCTGTTGAAACCAGATGAAACCAGTTCAAACCAGTTTAAACCAGTTAAAACAAGTTGAGACCAGTTGAAACCAGATGAAACCAGTTAAAACCAGTTGAGAGCAGTTCAAACCAGTTTAAACCAGTTAAAAAAAGTTGAGACCAGATCAAACCAGTTGAAATCAGTTGAACCCAGTTAAAACCAGTTGAGACCAGTTCAAACCAGTTAAAGCAAGTTGAGACCAGTTGAAACCAGATGAAACCAGTTAAAACCAGTTGAAACTAGTACAACCAGTTGAGACCAGGTAAAACCATTTGAAACCAGAAAAAACAGTTAAGACCAGTCGAGAACAGTTGAGGCCAGTTGAAACCAGTTGAGACCAGTTAAAACCAGTTGACACCAGTTGAACCCAATTAAAACCAGTTGAGTCCAGATGAAACCAATTGAAACCAGTTGAGACCCTTTGAAATAAGTTAAAACCAGATGAAACCAGTAAAAACCAGTTGAAACTAGTACAACCAGTTGAGATCAGTTAAAACCATTTGAAACCCGGAAAAAAGCAGTTAAGACCAGTTGAGACCAGTTCAAACCAGTTCAAACCAGTTGAGACCCAGTTCAAACCAGTTGAGGCCAGCTGAGACCAGTTGAAACCAGTTCAAACCAGTTGAGGCCAGCTGAAACCAGTCCAAATCAGTTGAGACCAGTTGAAATCAGTTAAAACCAGTTGAGAGCAGTTCAAACCAGTTGAAACCAGATGAAACGAGTTCAAACCAGTTGAAACCAGTTAAAAAAAGTTGAGACCAGTTTAAACCAGTTGATATCAGAAGAAACCAGTTCAAACTAGTTGAGACCAGTTCAAACCAGTTGAAATCAGTTGAACCCAATTACAACCTGTTGAGACCAGATCAAACCCGTTCAAACCAGATGAACCCAATTAAAATCAGTTGAGACCAGTTCAAACCATTTAAAACAAGTTGAGAGCAGTTAAAAGAAGATGAAACCAGTTAAAACCAGTTGAGAGCAGTTCAAACCAGTTGAAACCAGATGAAACCAGTTCAAACCAGTTTGAACCAGTTAAAACAAGTTGAGACCAGTTGAAACAAGATGAGACCAGTTAAAACCAGTTGAGAGCAGTTCAAACCAGTTGAAACCAGATGAAACCAGTTCAAACCAGTTTAAACCAGTTAAAAAAAGTTGAGACCAGTTCAAACCAGTTGAAATCAGATGAAACCAATTGAAACTAGTTGAGACCAGTTCAAACCAGTTGAAATCAGTTGAACCCAGTTAAAACCAGTTGAGACCAGTTCAAAAAAGTTAAAGCAAGTTGAGACCAGTTGAAACCAGATGAAACCAGATGAAGCCAGTTGAGAGCAGTTCAAACCAGATAAACCAGTTAAAACAAGTTGAAACTAGTTGAAACCAGATGAAACCAGTTAAAACCAGTTGAGAGCAGTTCAATCAGTTGAAACCAGATGAAACCAGTTCAAACCAGTTTAAACCAGTTAAAAAAAAGTTGAGACCAGTTCAAACCAGTTGAAATCAGATGAAACCAATTGAAACTAGTTGAGACCAGTTCAAACCAGTTGAAATCAGTTGAACCCAGTTAAAACCAGTTGAGACCAGTTCAAACCAGTTAAAGCAAGTTGAGACCAGTTGAAACCAGATGAAACCAGTTAAAACCAGTTGAAATTAGTACAACTAGTTGAGACCAGGTAAAACCATTTGAAACCAGAAAAAAACAGTTAAGACCAGTCGAGAACAGTTGAGGCCAGTTGAAACAAGTTGAGACCAGTTAAAACCAGTTGACACCAGTTGAACCCAATTAAAACCAGTTGAGTCCAGATGAAACCAATTGAAACCATTTGAGACCCTTTCAAATTAGTTAAAACCAGATGAAACCAGTAAAAACCAGTTGAAACTAGTACAACCAGTTGAGATCAGTTAAAACCATTTGAAACCCGGAAAAAAAGCAGGTAAGACCAGTTGAGACAAGTTCAAACCAGTAAAAACCAGCTGAGACCAGTTGAACCCAGTTGAACCCAATTAAAACCAGTTGAGTCCAGATGAAACCAATTGAAACCAGTTGAGACCCTTTCAAATTAGTTAAAACCAGATGAAACCAGTAAAAACCATTTGAAACTAGTACAACCAGTTGAGATCAGTTAAAACCATTTGAAACCCGGAAAAAAAGCAGGTAAGACCAGTTGAGGCCAGTTGAAACCAGTAAAAACCAGCTGAGACCAGTTGACACAAGTTGAACCCAATAAAAACCAGTTGAGTCCAGATGAAACCAATTGAAACCAGTTGAGACCCTTTCAAATTAGTTAAAACCAGATGAAACCAGTAAAAACCAGTTGAAACTAGTACAACCAGTTGAGATCAGTTAAAACCATTTGAAACCCGGAAAAAAAGCAGGTAAGACCAGTTGAGACAAGTTCAAACCAGTAAAAACCAGCTGAGACCAGTTGACACCAGTTGAACCCAATTAAAACCAGTTGAGTCCAGATGAAACCAATTGAAACCAGTTGAGACCCTTTCAAATTAGTTAAAACCAGATGAAACCAGTAAAAACCAGTTGAAACTAGTACAACCAGTTGAGATCAGTTAAAACCATTTGAAACCCGGAAAAAAAGCAGGTAAGACCAGTTGAAACCAGATGAAACGAGTTCAAACCAGTTGAAACCAGTTAAAAAAAGTTGAGACCAGGTTCAACCAGTTGATATCAGATGAAACCAGTTCAAACTAGTTGAGACCAGGTCAAACCAGTTGAAATCATTTGAAGCCAATTAAAACCTGTTGAGACCAGATCAAACCCGTTCAAATCGGATGAACCCAATTAAAATCAGTTGAGACCAGTTCAAACCAGTTAAAACAAGTTGAGACCAGTTAAAACCAGATGAAACCAGTTAAAACCAGTTGAGAGGAGTTCAAACCAGTTGAAAACCCGTTCAAACCGGATGAACCCAATTAAAATCAGTTGAGACCAGTTCAAACCAGTAAAAACAAGTTGAGACCAGTTAAAACCAGTTGAGACTAGTTGAAACCAGATGAAACCAGTTAAAACCAGTTGAGAGCAGTTCAAACCAGTTGAAACCAGATGAAACCAGTTCAAACCAGTTTAAACCAGTTAAAAAAAGTTGAGACCAGTTCAAACCAGTTGAAATCAGATGAAACCAATTGAAACTAGTTGAGACCAGTTCAAACCAGTTGAAATCAGTTGAACCCAGTTAAAACCAGTTGAGACCAGTTCAAATCAGTTAAAGCAAGTTGAGACCAGTTGAAACCAGATGAAACCAGATGAAGCCAGTTGAGAGCAGTTCAAACCAGATAAACCAGTTAAAACAAGTTGAGACTAGTTGAAACCAGATGAAACCAGTTAAAACCAGTTGAGAGCAGTTCAAACCAGTTGAAACCAGATGAAACCAGTTCAAACCAGTTTAAACCAGTTAAAAAAAGTTGAGACCAGTTCAAACCAGTTGAAATCAGATGAAACCAATTGAAACTAGTTGAGACCAGTTCAAACCAGTTGAAATCAGTTGAACCCAGTTAAAACCAGTTGAGACCAGTTCAAACCAGTTAAAGCAAGTTGAGACCAGTTGAAACCAGATGAAACCAGTTAAAACCAGTTGAAATTAGTACAACCAGTTGAGACCAGGTAAAACCATTTGAAACCAGAAAAAAAAACAGTTAAGACCAGTCGAGAACAGTTGAGGCCAGTTGAAACCAATTGAAACCAGTTGAGACCCTTTCAAATTAGTTAAAACCAGATGAAACCAGTAAAAACCAGTTGAAACTAGTACAACCAGTTGAGATCAGTTAAAACCATTTGAAACCCGGAAAAAAAGCAGGTAAGACCAGTTGAGACAAGTTCAAACCAGTAAAAACCAGCTGAGACCAGTTGAACCCAGTTGAACCCAATTAAAACCAGTTGAGTCCAGATGAAACCAATTGAAACCAGTTGAGACCCTTTCAAATTAGTTAAAACCAGATGAAACCAGTAAAAACCAGTTGAAACTAGTACAACCAGTTGAGATCAGTTAAAACCATTTGAAACTCGGAAAAAAAGCAGGTAAGACCAGTTGAGACAAGTTCAAACCAGTAAAAACCAGCTGAGACCAGTTGACACCAGTTGAACCCAATTAAAACCAGTTGAGTCCAGATGAAACCAATTGAAACCAGTTGAGACCAGTTGAAACCAGTTGAGACCAGGTAAAACCAGTTGACACCAGTTGAACCCAATTAAAACCAGTTGAGTCCAGATGAAACCAATTGAAACCAGTTGAGACCCTTTCAAATTAGTTAAAACCAGATCAAACTAGTAAAAACCAGTTGAAACTAGTACAACCAGTTGAGATCAGTTAAAACCGTTTGAAACCCGGAAAAAAAGCAGTTAAGACCAGTTGAGACAAGTTCAAACCAGTAAAAACCAGCTGAGACCAGTTGAACCCAGTTGAGGTCAGCTGAGACCAATTGAACCCAGTTCAAACCAGTTGAGGCCAGCTGAGACCAGTTGTAACCAGACCAAACCAGTTGAGGCCACCTGAAACCAGTCCAAATCAGTTGAGACCAGTTGAAACCAGTTCAAACCAGTTGAGACCAATTCAAAAGTTGAGACCAGTTGAAATCAGTTAAAACCAGTTGAGAGCAGTTCAAACCAGATGAAACGAGTTCAAACCAGTTGAAACCAGTTAAAAAAAGTTGAGACCAGGTTAAACCAGTTGATATCAGATGAAACCAGTTCAAACTAGTTGAGACCAGGTCAAACCAGTTGAAATCATTTGAACCCAATTAAAACCTGTTGAGACCAGATCAAACCCGTTCAAACCGGATGAACCCAATTAAAATCAGTTGAGACCAGTTCAAACCAGTTAAAACAAGTTGAGACCAGTTAAAACCAGATGAAACCAGTTAAAACCAGTTGAGAGCAGTTCAAACCAGTTGACACCAGATGAAACCAGTTCAAACTAGTTTAAACCACTTAAAACAAGTTGAGACCAGTTGAAACCAGATGAAACCAGTTAAAACCAGTTGAGAGCAGTTCAAACCAGTTGAAACCAGATGAAACCAGTTAAAACCAGTTTAAACCAGTTAAGAAAAGTTGAGACCAGTTCAAACCAGTTGAAATTAGATGAAACCAATTGAAACTAGTTGAGACCAGTTCAAACCAGTTGAAATCAGTTGAACCCAGTTAAAACCAGTTGAGACCTGTTCAAACCAGTTAAAGCAAGTTGAGACCAGTTGAAAAGAGATGAAACCAGTTAAAACCAGTTGAGAGCAGTTCAAACCGGTTGAAACCAGATGAAACCAGTTGAAACTAGTACAACCAGTTGAGACCAGGTAAAACCATTTGAAACCAGAAAAAAAGAGTTAAGACCAGTCGAGAACAGTTGAGGCCAGTTGAAACTAGTTGACACCAGTTGAACCCAATTACAACCCGTTGAGTCCAGATGAAACCAATTGAAACCAGTTGAGACCCTTTCATATTAGTTAAAACCAGTTGAAAGCAGTTCAAACCAGTTGAAACCAGATGAAACCAGTTCAAACCAGTTTGAACCAGTTAAAACAAGTTGAGACCAGTTGAAACAAGATGAAACCAGTTAAAACCAGTTGAGAGCAGTTCAAACCAGTTGAAACCAGATGAAACCAGTTCAAACCAGTTTAAACGAGTTAAAAAAAAGTTGAGACCAGTTCAAACCAGTTGAAATCAGATGAAACAAATTGAAACTAGTTGAGACCAGTTCAAACCAGTTGAAATCAGTTGAACCCAGTTAAAACTAGTTGAGACCAGTTCAAACCAGTTAAAGCAAGTTGAGACCAGTTGAAACCAGATGAAACCAGTTAAAACCAGTTGAGAGCAGTTCAAACCAGTTGAAACCAGATGAAACCAGTTGAAACTAGGACAACCATTTGAGACCAGGTAAAACCAGTTGAGACCAATTCAAAAGTTGAGACCAGTTGAAACCAGTTAAAACCAGTTGAGAGCAGTTCAAACCAGTTGAAACCAGTTAAAAAAGGTTGAGACCAGTTTAAACCAGTTGATATCAGATGAAACCAGTTCAAACTAGTTGAGACCAGTTCAAACCAGTTGAAATCAGTTGAACCCAATTAAAACCTGTTGAGACCAGATCAAACCCGTTCAAACCGGATGAACCCAATTAAAATCAGTTGAGACCAGTTCAAACCAGTTAAAACAAGTTGAGACCAGTTAAAACCAGATGAAACCAGTTAAAACCAGTTGAGAGCAGTTCAAACCAGTTGAAACCAGATGAAACCCGTTCAAACCAGTTTAAACCAGTTAAAACAAGTTGAGACCAGTTGAAACAAGATGAAACCAGTTAAAACCAGTTGAGAGCAGTCAAACCAGTTGAAACCAGATGAAACCAGTTCAAACCAGTTTAAACCAGTTAAAAAAAGTTGAGACCAGTTCAAACCAGTTGAAATCAGATGAAACCAATTGAAACTAGTTGAGACCAGTTCAAACCAGTTGAAATCAGTTGAACCCAGTTAAAACCAGTTGAGACCAGTTCAAACCAGTTAAAGAAAGTTGAGACCAGTTGAAACCAGTTGAGACCAGTTAAAACCAGTTGAAACTAGTACAACCAGTTGAGACCAGGTAAAACCATTTGAAACCAGAAAAAAAAGTTAAGACCAGTCGAGAACAGTTGAGGCCAGTTGAAACAAGTTGAGACCAGTTAAAACCAGTTGACACCAGTTGAACCCAATTACAACCAGTTGAGTCCAGATGAAACCAATTGAAACCAGTTGAGACCCTTTGAAATTAGTTAAAACCAGATGAAACCAGTAAAAACCAGTTGAAACTAGTACAACAAGTTGAGATCAGTTAAAACCATTTGAAACCCGGAAAAAAAGCAGTTAAGACCAGTTGCGACCAGTTCAAACCAGTTAAAACCAGCTGAGACCAGTTGAACCCAGTTCAAACCAGTTAAAGCAAGTTGAGACCAGTTGAAACCAGATAAAACCAGTTAAAACCAGTTTAAATTAGTACAACCAGTTGAGACCAGGTAAAACCATTTGAAACCAGAAAAAAAAACAGTTAAGACCAGTCGAGAACAGTTGAGGCCAGTTGAAACCAGTTGAGACCAGTTAAAACCAGTTGACACCAGTTGAACCCAATTAAAACCAGTTGAGTCCAGATGAAACCAATTGAAACCAGTTGAGACCCTTTGAAATTAGTTAAAACCAGATGAAACCAGTAAAAACCAGTTGAAACTAGTACAACCAGTTGAGATCAGTTAAAACCATTTGAAATCCGGAAAAAAAGCAGTTAAGACCAGTTGCGACCAGTTCAAACCAGTTAAAACCAGCTGAGACCAGTTGAACCCAGTTCAAACCAGTTGAGGCCAGCTGAGACCAGTTGAAACCAGTTCAAACCAGTTGAGGCCAGCTGAAACCAGTCCAAATCAGTTGAGACCAGTTGAAAACAGTTAAAACCAGTTGAGAGCAGTTCAAACCAGTTGAAACCAGATGAAACGAGTTCAAACCAGTTGAAACCAGTTAAAAAAAGTTGAGACCAGTTTAAACCAGTTGATATCAGATGAAACCAGTTCAAACTAGTTGAGACCAGTTCAAACCAGTTGAAATCAGTTGAACCCAATTAAAACCTGTTGAGACCAGATCAAACCCGTTCAAACCGGATGAACCCAATTAAAATCAGTTGAGACCAGTTCAAACCAGTTAAAACAAGTTGAGACCAGTTGAAACCAGATGAAACCAGTTAAAACCAGTTGAGAGCAGTTCAAACCAGTTGAAACCAGATGAAACCAGTTTAAACCAGTTAAAACAAGTTGAGACCAGTTGAAACCAGATGAAACCAGTTAAAACCAGTTGAGAGCAGTTCAAACCAGTTGAAACCAGATGAAACCAGATGAAACCAGTTCAAACCAGTTTAAACCAGTTAAAAAAAGTTGAAACCAGTTCGAACCAGTTGAAATCAGATGAAACCAATTGAAACTAGTTGAGACCAGTTCAAACAAGTTGAAATCAGTTGAACCCAATTAAAACCAGTTGAGTCCAGATGAAACCAGTTGAAACCAGTTGAGACCATTTCAAATTAGTTGAAACCAGATGAAACCAGTTAAAACCAGTTGAAACTAGTACAACCAGTTGAGACCAGTTAAAACCATTTGAAACCAGAAAAAAAAAACAGTTAAGACCAGTCGAGAACAGTTGAGACCAGTTAAAACCAGTTGACACCAGTTGAACCCAATTAAAACCAGTTGAGTCCAGATGAAACCAGTTGAAACCAGTTGAGACCAGTTAAAACCAGTTGACACCAGTTAGAAATAGTGATTCTATAGCATGACTTTACAAATTAAGATCAAAGTAGAAAATTGAGTTCACGATCATGTTTTCAAACGAAATTACTCTGTGTAATGACTATCAGTATTATAACGCTGATGAAATTGAATTAGCCCATGAAAGTTTCACTAAATTTCCAGTAAATTGGGTATTTGGTTGTAACGACGCTAAGAGAAACATCTTGCTAGTATATTCGATGTGGTTATACAAGGATAGAAAATTCCTTGTATTTGTTCTCTAGATTTCGTCGATTTTGTTACTCGCTAGAAATCTGTGCAAGGTTAGACAAAATGACAAAAATCCCCTATTGGGTAAATCGTATATTACATTGAAAACGGGTTTGAAACAGTTTCCAAAGTAAAACCGTCAAATTTACGTGCAAGGTAAACGAAATAATTCATTTTCAAGAAAGAGTGTGCTGTGAATTCAAGTAAATGATAAATGACCAATGTAAGAAGCATGATAGTCTATTGCCGTTTGCCACAAGTACAAAACTATTTGAAAGTAATAGAAGAAATGAAAGGCCTTTTTTCTTCTCTATCCTAATTGCGTGTTCTATGGTTTCTTATCTTTGCGTCATTACTACCAATGACGCAGAATATAGTAAATTATATGAAGCAATGTTTTCACACACCGCAATTTTGTTAATCTGGTAGAGAGCTCTTTCTTCTTTGTTGAAAGGAAACAAATCATTAAAAATGTGAATTTAGTTTTCATTTCTGATGACACAAATCACACAAGTTTAAAAGAAACTGCATAATACAAGAACATAGTGATTCTACAGCATGACTTTACAAATTAGGATCGCACAATTTGGTTCACGATTGTGGTTTCAAAGTCTGTGTAATGAGTCTCGGCATTATAACGGTGCTGAAATCGAACTAGCAGAATTTTGGAAGTTTCATTGAATTTACGGTAAATTGGGTATTTGGCGGTAACGACGCAAAGTAGGGTAACATCGGAGAAAGAAATCAGTTACTGGGTGAATCGTACATGACACGTTCCCAGTGGTATAAAACCGTTAAATTTTGGTGCAAGATGTACTAAATGATTGGTTATCAAGAAAGAGAACACTATGAATTACAAGGTACATTTCATTGAAAACGGGTTCGAAACCGTTTCCAACGTAAAACCGTCAAATTTTCGTGCAAGGTAAAAGAAATAATCAATTTTCAAGAAAAAATGTGACAAGTGAACAATTGCACATTACATTGAAAACGGACTTGAACCCATTCCCAACGTGTAAAACCGTTAAAAATCTCGTGCAAGGTATACGAAATGATTGATTATCAAGAAACAGAACACTATGAACTCGTGAATGACAAATTACCAATTTTAGATCCTTGATAGTCTAATTACTTCCAGATTGCCACAAGTTTCAAAGAATTTGAAAGTAATAGAGAGAATGAAATGCCCTTTTTCTTCTCTATCTGTAATTGCTTGTCCTATGGTTTCTTATTTTTGCGTCATTACTACCAATGACGCAATGTATAGTAAATTATATGTAACAACATATGTAACACAGCGCGAATTTTGTGAATTAGGTACAAAGCTCTTTCTTCTTTGTTGAAAGGAAACAAATCATTGAATTGGGAATTTCTTTCTTCTTTGTTGAAAAGGAAACAAATCATTGAATTGGGAATTTCTTTCTTCTTTGTTGAAAGGAAACAAATCATTGAATTGGGAATTTCGTTTTCATTTCTTATAAGGCAAGTCACAAATTTAAAAGAAACTATGTGAATACAAGAAAATACTGATTCCATAGCATGACTTTACAAATGAAGAGCAAAGTAGACAATTTGGTTCACAATCATGTTTTAAAACGAAATGAGTGTGTGTAATGACTCTCGGTGTTATAACGGTGATGAAATCGAATTAGCCCATAATGAAAGTTTCACGGAATTTCCAGTAAATTGGGTATTTGGTAGTAACGACGCAAAGTAGAGGAACATCGGGCAAGTATATTCGATCTGGTATGCAAGGAGAGAAAATTCCTTGTATTTGTTCTGTCATTTCGTCGATTTTGTTACTCGTTACAAATCTGTGCAAGGTTCGACAAAATGACAAAAATCCGTTATTGGGTAAATCGTATATTACTTTGAAAACTGGTTTGAAACCGTTTTCAACGTAAAACCGTCAAATTTTCGTGCAAGGTAAACGAAATAATTATTTTTCAAATAAGAGTGTGTTATGAATTGAAATGAATGATAAATGGCCAATATAAGATGCTTGATAGTCTATTGCAGTTTGCCACAAGTACCAAAGTATTTGAAAGTAATAGAACGAATGAAAGGCCTTTGGCAGTAACGACGCAAAATAAAGAAACATCGGAGAAAGAAATCCGTACTGGGTGAATCGTACATGGCATTGAAATCGGGCTTAAACCCGTTCCCAATGTGTAAAACCGCTAAATGTTCGTGCAAGGTGTACTAAATAGTTGGTTATCAAGAAAGAGAACGCTATGAATTCAAGTGAATAACAAGTGACAGCTGTACATTACATTGAAAACGGGCTTGAACCCGTTCCCAACGTGTAATAATTGATTATCAAGAAAGAGAACGCTATGAATTCGTGAATAACAAATTACCAATTTTAGATGCTTGATAATCTAATTACTTGCAGTTTGCCACAAATACCAAAGAATTTGAAAGTAATAGAGCGAATGAAATGCCCTTTTTCTTCTCTATCTTTGATTCCGTGTCCTGCGGTTTTTGTCCTTTGTGTCTTTGCCAATGACGCAATGTATATTAAATTATGTGTAACAACATATGTAACACAGCACGAATTTTGTGAATTAGGTGCAAAGCTCTTTCTTCTTTGTTGAGAGGAAACAAATCATTGAATTCGGACTTTCTTTTTCATTTCTTATGACGCATTCACAAGTTTTAAAGAAACTGCGTGAATACAAGAAAATAGTGATTCTATAGAATGACTTTACAAATTAAGATCAAAGTAGACAATTTGGTTCACGATCATGTTTTAAAACAAAATTATTCTGTGTAATGATTCTCGAACGGTGATGAGATCGAACTAGCCCATAATGAAAATTTCACTAAATTTCCAGTAAATTGGGTATTTGGTAGCAACGACGCTAAGTAGAGAAACATCGGTATATTCGATCTGGTATGTAAGGAGAGAAAGTTCCTTGTATTTGTTTTGTCGATTTCGTCGATTTTGTTACTTGCTAGAAATCTGTGCAAGGTTCGACAAAACAAAAATAAGTTATTAGGTAAATCGTACATTACGTTGAAATAGGTTTGAAACCATTTCCAACGTAAAAGCGTCAATTTTTCGTGCAACGTAAACGAAATAATTAATTTTCAAGAAAGACTGTGCTGTGAATTCAAGTAAATGATAAATGACCAGTGTAAGATGCATGATAGTCTATTGCCGTTTGCCACAAGTACTAAAGTATTTGAAAGTAATAGAACGAATGAAATGCCTTTTTTCTTCTCTATCCTTTAATTGCGTGTCCTATGGTTTCTTATCTTTGCGTCATTACAACCAATAACGCAATGTATAGTAAATTATATGTAACAATGTTTTCACACAGCTCTTTCTTCTTTCTTGAAAGGAAACAAATCATTAAAAATGTTTTTGTTTTCATTTCTTATGACGCAAATCAGAAGTTTAAAAGAAACTGCATGAATACAAGAAAATAGTGATTCTATAGCATGACAAATAGAGATCAGACAATTTGGTTCACGATCATGGTTTCAAAGTCTGTGTAATGAGTGTCGGCATTATAACGGTGCTGAAATCGAATTAGCAGAATTTTCGAATTTCATTGAATTTACGGTAAATTGTGTATTTGGCAGTAACGACGCAAAGTAGAGAAACATCGGAGAAAGAAATCCGTTACTGGGTGAATCGTACATGACATTGAAATCGGGCTTGAACCTGTTCCCAATGGTATAAAACCGTTAAATTTGCGTGCAAGGTGCACTAGATAATTGGTTATCAAGAAAGAGAACGCTATGAATTCAAGTGAATGACAAATGAACAATTGTACATTACATTGAAAACGGGCTTGAACCCATTCCCAACGTGTAAAACCGTTAAAATTTCGGGCAAGGTATACGAAAAAATTGATTATCAAAAAAGGGAACGTTATGAATTCGTGAATGACAAATGACCAATTTTAGATGCTTGATAGTCTAATTACTTCCAGATTGCCACAAGTACCAAAGAATTTTAAAGTAATAGAGCGAATGAAATGCCCTTTTTCTTCTCTATCTTTAATTGCGTGTCCTATGGTTTCTTATCTTTGCGTCATTACTTAAAATGACGCAATGTATAGTGATTTATATGTAACGACATATGTAACAAAGCGCGAATTTTGTGAATTTATTACAAAGCTCTTTGTTGAAAGGAAACATATCTTGAATTTCGTTTTCATTTCTTATGACGCAATTCACAAGTTTAAATGAAACTGCGTAAATACAAGAAAATAGTGATTCTATAGCATGACTTTACAAATTAAGATCAAAGTAGACAATTTGGTTCACAATCATGTTTTAAAACGAAATGAGTCCGTGTAATGACTCTCGGTGTTATAACGGAAGATGAAATCGAATTAGCCCATAATGAAAGTTTCACGGAATTTCCAGTAAATTGGGTATTTGGTAGTAACGACGCAAAGTAGAGAAACATCGGACAAGTATATTCGATCTGGTATGCAAGGAGAGAAAATTCCTGGTATTTGTTCTGTCGATTTCGTCGATTTTGTTACTCGTTACAAATCTGTGCAAGGTTCGACAAAATTACAAAAATCCGTTATTGAGTAAATCGCACATTACTTTGAAAACGGGTTTGAAACCGTTTTCAACGTAAAACCGTCAAATTTTCGTGCAAGTAAACGAAATAATTATTTTTCAAATAAGAGTGTGTTATGAATTGTAGTTTGCCACAAGAACCAAAGTATTTGAAAGTAATAGAACGTGATAGTAATAGAAAGAAGAAAGTAATAGTAATAGAAAGGCCTTTTTTTCTTCTCTATCCTTTAATTGCGTGTCGTAGGGTGTCTTCTCTTTGCGTCATTACTACCAATGACGTAAAATAAAGTAAATTATATGTAGCAATGTTTTCATTCACCACGAATTTCATCTGGTAGAGAGCTCTTCCCTCTTTGTTGAAAGGAAACAAATCATTGAATTGGGAATTTCGTTTTCCTTTCTTATGACGCAATTCACAAGTTTAAAAGAAACTGCGTGAATACAAGAAAATAGTGATTCTATAGCATAACTTTACAAATTAAGATCAAAGTAGATAATTTGGTTCACAATCATGTTTTAAAACGAAATGAGTCTGTGTAATGACTCTCGGTGTTATAACGGTGATGAAATCGAATTAGCTCATAATGAAAGTTTCACTTAATTTCAAGTAAATTTGGTATTTGGTAGCAAACGACGCAAAGTAGAGAAACATCGGGCAAGTATATTCCATGTGTTATACAAGGAGAGAAAATTCCTTGTATTTGTTCTGTTGATTTCGTCGATTCTGTTACTCGCTAGAAATCTGTGCAAGGTTAGACAAAATCCGTTATTGGGTAAATCGTACATTACATTGAAAACGGGTTCGAAACCGTTTCCAACGTAAAACCGTCAAATTTTCGTGCAAGGCAAGAGAAATAATCAATTGTCAAGAAAGAGTGATTAGGAATTCAGGTGAATGATAGATGACCAATATAAGATGCTTGATAGTCTATTGTAGTTTGCCACAAGTACCAAAGTATTTGAAAGTAATAGAACGAATGAAATGCCTTTTTTTCTTCTCTATCCTTTAATTGCGTGTCGTAGGGTTTCTTATCTTTGCGTCATTACTACCAATGACATAAAATATAGCAAATTATATGTAGCAATGTTTTCATTCACCGCGAATTTTGTAAATCTGGAAGAGAGCTCTTCCCTCTTTGTTGAAAGGAAACAAATCATTGAATTGGGAATTTCGTTTTCCTTTCTTATGACGCAATTCACAAGTTTAAAAGAAACTGCGTGAATACAAGAAAATGCTATAGCATGACTTTACAAATTAAGATCAAAGTAGACAATTTGGTTCACAATCATGTTTTAAAACGAAATGAGTCCGTGTAATGACTCTTGGTGTTATAACGGTGATGAAATCGAATTAGCCCATAATGAAAGTTTCACGGAATTTCCAGTAAATTGGGTATTTGATAGTAACGACGCAAAGTAGAGAAACATCGGGCAAGTATATTCGATCTGGCATGCAAGGAGAGAAAATTCCTGGTATTTGTTCTGTCGATTTCGTCGATTTTGTTACTCGTTACAAATCTGTGCAAGGTTCGTCAAATGCCTTCCGAAGATCTATGAATTCAACTCCAGAAATTTGATTATCTATATTCAAAGACCACTGATTCACAAGTTTTGCAAGAGCAGTTGATGTGGAATGAAATGGTCTGAAACCAGATTGATTAGGGTGTAGTAAATCATTCGCATTCATGAATTCGCTCAGTTGTTGATGTACGGTCCTTTCGATAATTTTACTCACTGTTGGTAAGATTGAGATGGGGCGATAGTTATTCAACGAAAAAATATCTCCTGCTTTAAATATTGGTACTACAAGAGCCTTTTTCCATTCATGTGGAACAACTCCCGTAGACAGGGATTTGTTAATAATATCGCAAAGAGATTCTGCAATAACATTCTTTGTCATCTTTAAAAGTTTGTAGCCGATGTGACCTTCTCCGGTTGCTTTATCTATGCCAAGAAGCTCGAACTGTCTAAATACAAAATCTCTCGTTATCATACGTAATTTAAATTGAGAATGAGAAGGATCAAAGCCTTTGTCCTCATCTAATATCATTTGAGAAGTATTTCTCTGCAGATCTTTTGTAATTTTAGTAGCATTAGATATGAAAAAATTGTTGAATGCTTCAGCAATACTTGCGTTGTCCGATACTTCTGCATCATCAACCTTTATGGTATTGGGAGAAATGGGTGATGATTTAGGCGTAAATTCCCTCAAGCTCTTCCACATTTTTTTACTGCTGTTACGATTTTGTAAAGTTTGGTCAGTGTTATACTGTTTTTTTCTTATTCTCATGAGATGAGTAACTTTGTTTTTTAGATATTTATAGGTATTCCAAAGATCATTGCTGTTGTTAGTTTTAGGAGCTTTGAGAACTTTATCACGTTCCGTCATGAGCTTAACAACCTCATCAGATATCCATGGACATGCATGTTTTCTTATCCGCTTTTTGCGCAAAGGTATATGCTTGTTGACAACATTATTGAAAAGAGTCAACCACATATCCCACGTATCATCAACGTCGTCTATATCTTTTATGACCTGCCACGGAGCACTTCTCAAATCACTATAAAATTCCTCCTCATTAAGATTTATTAATGAGCGAAATTACGCACATTCAGATTTTTGATGGATCTTTGCACTGAAGTGCCGAATAGCATATACCAAATAATGATCACTAATGCTAGTCTCAAATATTCCCCATTCACTGTAAAGTTCTTTGATACAAATATCAAATCAATTAAAGTAAAAGCAGTAAAAGTAGAAGCAGTATTTGTAACTGACTTGGTCCGTACATATTTGTATAAAACATAACTTTTTCGGCATTCACATCATGTTGGTGTGGCATATAATTACAATTGAAATCACCTAATATAATACTGTACAACTCATATGTTCCGAGAGAGCAGAGTCCAAAGTCCTCTCTAATTCGTCAAAGAAATCAGCGTGAGAATTCGGAGGTCTGTAAAATTCCCCTACAAGGATGGAAGGCTTATTTGGATAATTCAATTCAAACCAAAGGCATTCTAAAATAGATGAATTCAAATCGTCTCTTATTTTAGAGTTGAATCTTTTGGAAATATATACAGCCACACCGCCACCATGTCTTGTACGGTCTCTATCTAACAAACCAGTTAAAGCAAGTTGAGACCAGTTGAAACCAGATGAAACCAGTTAAAACCAGTTGAAACTAGTACAACCAGTTGAGACCAGGTAAAACCATTTGAAACCAGAAAAAAACAGTTAAGACCAGTCGAGAACAGTTGAGGCCAGTTGAAACCAGTTGAGACCAGTTAAAACCAGTTGACACCAGTTGAACCCAATTAAAACCAGTTGAGTCCAGATGAAACCAATTGAAACCAGTTGAGACCCTTTCAAATTAGTTAAAACCAGATGAAACCAGTAAAAACCAGTTGAAACTAGTACAACCAGTTGAGATCAGTTAAAACCAGATGAAACCCGGAAAAAAGCAGTTAAGACCAGTTGAGACCAGTTCAAACCAGTTAAAACCAGCTGAGACCAGTTGAACCCAGTTCAAACCAGTTGAGGCCAGCTGAGACCAGTTGAAACCAGTTCAAACCAGTTGAGGCCAGCTGAAACCAGTCCAAATCAGTTGAGACCAGTTGAAACCAGTTAAAACCAGTTGAGACAAATTCAAAAGTTGAGACCAGTTGAAACCAGTTAAAACCAGTTGAGAGCAGTTCAAACCAGTTGAAACCAGATGAAACGAGTTCAAACCAGTTGAAACCAGTTAAAAAAAGTTGAGACCAGTTTAAACCAGTTGATATCAGATGAAACCAGTTCAAACTAGTTGAGACCAGTTCAAACCAGTTGAAATCAGTTGAACCCAATTAAAACCTGTTGAGACCAGATCAAACCCGTTCAAACCGGATGAACCCAATTAAAGTCAGTTGAGACCAGTTCAAACCACTTAAAGCAAGTTGAGACCAGTTAAAACCAGATGAAACCAATTGAAACCAGTTGAGACCCTTTCAAATTAGTTAAAACCAGATGAAACCAGTAAAAACCAGTTGAAACTAGTACAAGCAGTTGAGATCAGTTAAAACCAGATGAAACCCAGAAAAAAGCAGTTAAGACCAGTTGAGACCAGTTCAAACCAGTTAAAACCAGCTGAGACCAG
Organism: Diadema antillarum; assembly: GCF_040938485.1. Lineage (NCBI taxonomy): Eukaryota > Metazoa > Echinodermata > Echinoidea > Diadematoida > Diadematidae > Diadema > Diadema antillarum. The sequence continues at coordinate 64,191 of NW_027272315.1, read as the reverse complement.
TTGAACCCAGTTCAAACCAGTTGAGGGCAGCTGAGACCAGTTGAAACCAGTTCAAACCAGTTGAGGCCAGCTGAAACCAGTCCAAATCAGTTGAGACCAGTTGAAACCAGTTAAAACCAGTTGAGACCAATTCAAAAGTTGAGACCAGTTGAAACCAGTTAAAACCAGTTGAGAGCAGTTCAAACCAGTTGAAACCAGATGAAACGAGTTCAAACCAGTTGAAACCAGTTTAAAAAGTTGAGACCAGTTTAAACCAGTTGATATCAGATGAAACCAGTTCAAACTAGTTGAGACCAGTTCAAACCAGTTGAAATCAGTTGAACCCAATTAAAACCTGTTGAGACCAGAACAAACCCGTTCAAACCAGATGAACCCAATTAAAATCAGTTGAGACCAGTTCAAACCAGTTAAAAAGGTTGAGACCAGTTAAAACCAGATGAAACCAGTTAAAACCAGTTGAGAGCAGTTCAAACCAGTTGAAACCAGATGAAACCAGTTCAAACCAGTTTAAACCAGTTAAAGAAAGTTTAGACAAGTTTAAACCAGTTGATATCAGATGAAACTAGTTCAAACTAGTTGAGACCAGTTCAAACCAGTTGAAATCAGTTGAACCCAATTAAAACCTGTTGAGACCAGATCAAACCCGTTCAAACGGGATGAACCCAATTAAAATCAGTTGAGACCAGTTCAAACCAGTTAAAACAAGTTGAGACCAGTTAAAACCAGATGAAACCAGTTAAAACCAGTTGAGAGCAGTTCAAACCTGTTGAAACCAGATGAAACCAGTTCAAACCAGTTTAAACCAGTTAAAACAAGTTGAGACCAGTTGAAACCAGATGAAACCAGTTAAAACCAGTTGAGAGCAGTTCAAACCAGTTTAAACCAGTTAAAAAAAGTTGAGACCAGATCAAACCAGTTGAAATCAGTTGAACCCAGTTAAAACCAGTTGAGACCAGTTCAAACCAGTTAAAGCAAGTTGAGACCAGTTGAAACCAGATGAAACCAGTTAAAACCAGTTGAAACTAGTACAACCAGTTGAGACCAGGTAAAACCATTTGAAACCAGAAAAAACAGTTAAGACCAGTCGAGAACAGTTGAGGCCAGTTGAAACCAGTTGAGACCAGTTAAAACCAGTTGACACCAGTTGAACCCAATTAAAACCAGTTGAGTCCAGATGAAACCAATTGAAACCAGTTGAGACCCTTTGAAATAAGTTAAAACCAGATGAAACCAGTAAAAACCAGTTGAAACTAGTACAACCAGTTGAGATCAGTTAAAACCATTTGAAACCCGGAAAAAAGCAGTTAAGACCAGTTGAGACCAGTTCAAACCAGTTCAAACCAGCTGAGACCAGTTGAACCCAGTTCAAACCAGTTGAGGCCAGCTGAGACCAGTTGAAACCAGTTCAAACCAGTTGAGGCCAGCTGAAACCAGTCCAAATCAGTTGAGACCAGTTGAAATCAGTTAAAACCAGTTGAGAGCAGTTCAAACCAGTTGAAACCAGATGAAACGAGTTCAAACCAGTTGAAACCAGTTAAAAAAAGTTGAGACCAGTTTAAACCAGTTGATATCAGAAGAAACCAGTTCAAACTAGTTGAGACCAGTTCAAACCAGTTGAAATCAGTTGAACCCAATTAAAACCTGTTGAGACCAGATCAAACCCGTTCAAACCAGATGAACCCAATTAAAATCAGTTGAGACCAGTTCAAACCATTTAAAACAAGTTGAGAGCAGTTAAAACCAGATGAAACCAGTTAAAACCAGTTGAGAGCAGTTCAAACCAGTTGAAACCAGATGAAACCAGTTCAAACCAGTTTGAACCAGTTAAAACAAGTTGAGACCAGTTGAAACAAGATGAGACCAGTTAAAACCAGTTGAGAGCAGTTCAAACCAGTTGAAACCAGATGAAACCAGTTCAAACCAGTTTAAACCAGTTAAAAAAAGTTGAGACCAGTTCAAACCAGTTGAAATCAGATGAAACCAATTGAAACTAGTTGAGACCAGTTCAAACCAGTTGAAATCAGTTGAACCCAGTTAAAACCAGTTGAGACCAGTTCAAACCAGTTAAAGCAAGTTGAGACCAGTTGAAACCAGATGAAACCAGATGAAGCCAGTTGAGAGCAGTTCAAACCAGATAAACCAGTTAAAACAAGTTGAAACTAGTTGAAACCAGATGAAACCAGTTAAAACCAGTTGAGAGCAGTTCAATCAGTTGAAACCAGATGAAACCAGTTCAAACCAGTTTAAACCAGTTAAAAAAAGTTGAGACCAGTTCAAACCAGTTGAAATCAGATGAAACCAATTGAAACTAGTTGAGACCAGTTCAAACCAGTTGAAATCAGTTGAACCCAGTTAAAACCAGTTGAGACCAGTTCAAACCAGTTAAAGCAAGTTGAGACCAGTTGAAACCAGATGAAACCAGTTAAAACCAGTTGAAATTAGTACAACCAGTTGAGACCAGGTAAAACCATTTGAAACCAGAAAAAAACAGTTAAGACCAGTCGAGAACAGTTGAGGCCAGTTGAAACAAGTTGAGACCAGTTAAAACCAGTTGACACCAGTTGAACCCAATTAAAACCAGTTGAGTCCAGATGAAACCAATTGAAACCAGTTGAGACCCTTTCAAATTAGTTAAAACCAGATGAAACCAGTAAAAACCAGTTGAAACTAGTACAACCAGTTGAGATCAGTTAAAACCATTTGAAACCCGGAAAAAAAGCAGGTAAGACCAGTTGAGACAAGTTCAAACCAGTAAAAACCAGCTGAGACCAGTTGAACCCAGTTGAACCCAATTAAAACCAGTTGAGTCCAGATGAAACCAATTGAAACCAGTTGAGACCCTTTCAAATTAGTTAAAACCAGATGAAACCAGTAAAAACCATTTGAAACTAGTACAACCAGTTGAGATCAGTTAAAACCATTTGAAACCCGGAAAAAAGCAGGTAAGACCAGTTGAGGCCAGTTGCAACCAGTTGAGATCAGTTAAAACCATTTGAAACCCGGAAAAAAGCAGGTAAGACCAGTTGAGACAAGTTCAAACCAGTAAAAACCAGCTGAGACCAGTTGACACCAGTTGAACCCAATTAAAACCAGTTGAGTCCAGATGAAACCAATTGAAACCAGTTGAGACCCTTTCAAATTAGTTAAAACCAGATGAAACCAGTAAAAACCATTTGAAACTAGTACAACCAGTTGAGATCAGTTAAAACCATTTGAAACCCGGAAAAAAAGCAGGTAAGACCAGTTGAGGCCAGTTGAAACCAGTAAAAACCAGCTGAGACCAGTTGACACAAGTTGAACCCAATAAAAACCAGTTGAGTCCAGATGAAACCAATTGAAACCAGTTGAGACCCTTTCAAATTAGTTAAAACTAGATGAAACCAGTAAAAACCAGTTGAAACTAGTACAACCAGTTGAGATCAGTTAAAACCATTTGAAACCCGGAAAAAAAGCAGGTAAGACCAGTTGAGACAAGTTCAAACCAGTAAAAACCAGCTGAGACCAGTTGACACCAGTTGAACCCAATTAAAACCAGTTGAGTCCAGATGAAACCAATTGAAACCAGTTGAGACCCTTTCAAATTAGTTAAAACCAGATGAAACCAGTAAAAACCAGTTGAAACTAGTACAACCAGTTGAGATCAGTTAAAACCATTTGGAACCCGGAAAAAAAGCAGGTAAGACCAGTTGAAACCAGATGAAACGAGTTCAAACCAGTTGAAACCAGTTAAAAAAAGTTGAGACCAGGTTCAACCAGTTGATATCAGATGAAACCAGTTCAAACTAGTTGAGACCAGGTCAAACCAGTTGAAATCAGTTGAACCCAATTAAAACCTGTTGAGACCAGATCAAACCCGTTCAAACCGGATGAACCCAATTAAAGTCAGTTGAGACCAGTTCAAACCACTTAAAGCAAGTTGAGACCAGTTAAAACCAGATGAAACCAATTGAAACCAGTTGAGACCCTTTCAAATTAGTTAAAACCAGATGAAACCAGTAAAAACCAGTTGAAACTAGTACAAGCAGTTGAGATCAGTTAAAACCAGATGAAACCCAGAAAAAAGCAGTTAAGACCAGTTGAGACCAGTTCAAACCAGTTAAAACCAGCTGAGACCAGTTGAACCCAGTTCAAACCAGTTGAGGGCAGCTGAGACCAGTTGAAACCAGTTCAAACCAGTTGAGGCCAGCTGAAACCAGTCCAAATCAGTTGAGACCAGTTGAAACCAGTTAAAACCAGTTGAGACCAATTCAAAAGTTGAGACCAGTTGAAACCAGTTAAAACCAGTTGAGAGCAGTTCAAACCAGTTGAAACCAGATGAAACGAGTTCAAACCAGTTGAAACCAGTTTAAAAAGTTGAGACCAGTTTAAACCAGTTGATATCAGATGAAACCAGTTCAAACTAGTTGAGACCAGTTCAAACCAGTTGAAATCAGTTGAACCCAATTAAAACCTGTTGAGACCAGAACAAACCCGTTCAAACCAGATGAACCCAATTAAAATCAGTTGAGACCAGTTCAAACCAGTTAAAAAGGTTGAGACCAGTTAAAACCAGATGAAACCAGTTAAAACCAGTTGAGAGCAGTTCAAACCAGTTGAAACCAGATGAAACCAGTTCAAACCAGTTTAAACCAGTTAAAGAAAGTTTAGACAAGTTTAAACCAGTTGATATCAGATGAAACTAGTTCAAACTAGTTGAGACCAGTTCAAACCAGTTGAAATCAGTTGAACCCAATTAAAACCTGTTGAGACCAGATCAAACCCGTTCAAACGGGATGAACCCAATTAAAATCAGTTGAGACCAGTTCAAACCAGTTAAAACAAGTTGAGACCAGTTAAAACCAGATGAAACCAGTTAAAACCAGTTGAGAGTAGTTCAAACCTGTTGAAACCAGATGAAACCAGTTCAAACCAGTTTAAACCAGTTAAAACAAGTTGAGACCAGTTGAAACCAGATGAAACCAGTTAAAACCAGTTGAGAGCAGTTCAAACCAGTTTAAACCAGTTAAAAAAAGTTGAGACCAGATCAAACCAGTTGAAATCAGTTGAACCCAGTTAAAACCAGTTGAGACCAGTTCAAACCAGTTAAAGCAAGTTGAGACCAGTTGAAACCAGATGAAACCAGTTAAAACCAGTTGAAACTAGTACAACCAGTTGAGACCAGGTAAAACCATTTCAAACCAGAAAAAACAGTTAAGACCAGTCGAGAACAGTTGAGGCCAGTTGAAACCAGTTGAGACCAGTTAAAACCAGTTGACACCAGTTGAACCCAATTAAAACCAGTTGAGTCCAGATGAAACCAATTGAAACCAGTTGAGACCCTTTGAAATAAGTTAAAACCAGATGAAACCAGTAAAAACCAGTTGAAACTAGTACAACCAGTTGAGATCAGTTAAAACCATTTGAAACCCGGAAAAAAGCAGTTAAGACCAGTTGAGACCAGTTCAAACCAGTTCAAACCAGCTGAGACCAGTTGAACCCAGTTCAAACCAGTTGAGGCCAGCTGAGACCAGTTGAAACCAGTTCAAACCAGTTGAGGCCAGCTGAAACCAGTCCAAATCAGTTGAGACCAGTTGAAATCAGTTAAAACCAGTTGAGAGCAGTTCAAACCAGTTGAAACCAGATGAAACGAGTTCAAACCAGTTGAAACCAGTTAAAAAAAGTTGAGACCAGTTTAAACCAGTTGATATCAGAAGAAACCAGTTCAAACTAGTTGAGACCAGTTCAAACCAGTTGAAATCAGTTGAACCCAATTAAAACCTGTTGAGACCAGATCAAACCCGTTCAAACCAGATGAACCCAATTAAAATCAGTTGAGACCAGTTCAAACCATTTAAAACAAGTTGAGAGCAGTTAAAACCAGATGAAACCAGTTAAAACCAGTTGAGAGCAGTTCACACCAGTTGAAACCAGATGAAACCAGTTCAAACCAGTTTGAACCAGTTAAAACAAGTTGAGACCAGTTGAAACAAGATGAGACCAGTTAAAACCAGTTGAGAGCAGTTCAAACCAGTTGAAACCAGATGAAACCAGTTCAAACCAGTTTAAACCAGTTAAAAAAAGTTGAGACCAGTTCAAACCAGTTGAAATCAGATGAAACCAATTGAAACTAGTTGAGACCAGTTCAAACCAGTTGAAATCAGTTGAACCCAGTTAAAACCAGTTGAGACCAGTTCAAACCAGTTAAAGCAAGTTGAGACCAGTTGAAACGAGATGAAACCAGATGAAGCCAGTTGAGAGCAGTTCAAACCAGATAAACCAGTTAAAACAAGTTGAAACTAGTTGAAACCAGATGAAACCAGTTAAAACCAGTTGAGAGCAGTTCAATCAGTTGAAACCAGATGAAACCAGTTCAAACCAGTTTAAACCAGTTAAAAAAAGTTGAGACCAGTTCAAACCAGTTGAAATCAGATGAAACCAATTGAAACTAGTTGAGACCAGTTCAAACCAGTTGAAATCAGTTGAACCCAGTTAAAACCAGTTGAGACCAGTTCAAACCAGTTAAAGCAAGTTGAGACCAGTTGAAACCAGATGAAACCAGTTAAAACCAGTTGAAATTAGTACAACTAGTTGAGACCAGGTAAAACCATTTGAAACCAGAAAAAAACAGTTAAGACCAGTCGAGAACAGTTGAGGCCAGTTGAAACAAGTTGAGACCAGTTAAAACCAGTTGACACCAGTTGAACCCAATTAAAACCAGTTGAGTCCAGATGAAACCAATTGAAACCAGTTGAGACCCTTTCAAATTAGTTAAAACCAGATGAAACCAGTAAAAACCAGTTGAAACTAGTACAACCAGTTGAGATCAGTTAAAACCATTTGAAACCCGGAAAAAAAGCAGGTAAGACCAGTTGAGACAAGTTCAAACCAGTAAAAACCAGCTGAGACCAGTTGAACCCAGTTGAACCCAATTAAAACCAGTTGAGTCCAGATGAAACCAATTGAAACCAGTTGAGACCCTTTCAAATTAGTTAAAACCAGATGAAACCAGTAAAAACCATTTGAAACTAGTACAACCAGTTGAGATCAGTTAAAACCATTTGAAACCCGGAAAAAAAGCAGGTAAGACCAGTTGAGGCCAGTTGAAACCAGTAAAAACCAGCTGAGACCAGTTGACACAAGTTGAACCCAATAAAAACCAGTTGAGTCCAGATGAAACCAATTGAAACCAGTTGAGACCCTTTCAAATTAGTTAAAACCAGATGAAACCAGTAAAAACCAGTTGAAACTAGTACAACCAGTTGAGATCAGTTAAAACCATTTGAAACCCGGAAAAAAAGCAGGTAAGACCAGTTGAGACAAGTTCAAACCAGTAAAAACCAGCTGAGACCAGTTGACACCAGTTGAACCCAATTAAAACCAGTTGAGTCCAGATGAAACCAATTGAAACCAGTTGAGACCCTTTCAAATTAGTTAAAACCAGATGAAACCAGTAAAAACCAGTTGAAACTAGTACAACCAGTTGAGATCAGTTAAAACCATTTGAAACCCGGAAAAAAAGCAGGTAAGACCAGTTGAAACCAGATGAAACGAGTTCAAACCAGTTGAAACCAGTTAAAAAAAGTTGAGACCAGGTTCAACCAGTTGATATCAGATGAAACCAGTTCAAACTAGTTGAGACCAGGTCAAACCAGTTGAAATCATTTGAAGCCAATTAAAACCTGTTGAGACCAGATCAAACCCGTTCAAATCGGATGAACCCAATTAAAATCAGTTGAGACCAGTTCAAACCAGTTAAAACAAGTTGAGACCAGTTAAAACCAGATGAAACCAGTTAAAACCAGTTGAGAGGAGTTCAAACCAGTTGAGACCAGATCAAACCCGTTCAAACCGGATGAACCCAATTAAAATCAGTTGAGACCAGTTCAAACCAGTAAAAACAAGTTGAGACCAGTTAAAACCAGTTGAGACTAGTTGAAACCAGATGAAACCAGTTAAAACCAGTTGAGAGCAGTTCAAACCAGTTGAAACCAGATGAAACCAGTTGAAACCAGTTTAAACCAGTTAAAAAAAGTTGAGACCAGTTCAAACCAGTTGAAATCAGATGAAACCAATTGAAACTAGTTGAGACCAGTTCAAACCAGTTGAAATCAGTTGAACCCAGTTAAAACCAGTTGAGACCAGTTCAAATCAGTTAAAGCAAGTTGAGACCAGTTGAAACCAGATGAAACCAGATGAAGCCAGTTGAGAGCAGTTCAAACCAGATAAACCAGTTAAAACAAGTTGAGACTAGTTGAAACCAGATGAAACCAGTTAAAACCAGTTGAGAGCAGTTCAAACCAGTTGAAACCAGATGAAACCAGTTCAAACCAGTTTAAACCAGTTAAAAAAAGTTGAGACCAGTTCAAACCAGTTGAAATCAGATGAAACCAATTGAAACTAGTTGAGACCAGTTCAAACCAGTTGAAATCAGTTGAACCCAGTTAAAACCAGTTGAGACCAGTTCAAACCAGTTAAAGCAAGTTGAGACCAGTTGAAACCAGATGAAACCAGTTAAAACCAGTTGAAATTAGTACAACCAGTTGAGACCAGGTAAAACCATTTGAAACCAGAAAAAAAAACAGTTGAGACCAGTCGAGAACAGTTGAGGCCAGTTGAAACCAATTGAAACCAGTTGAGACCCTTTCAAATTAGTTAAAACCAGATGAAACCAGTAAAAACCAGTTGAAACTAGTACAACCAGTTGAGATCAGTTAAAACCATTTGAAACCCGGAAAAAAAGCAGGTAAGACCAGTTGAGACAAGTTCAAACCAGTAAAAACCAGCTGAGACCAGTTGAACCCAATTAAAACCAGTTGAGTCCAGATGAAACCAATTGAAACCAGTTGAGACCCTTTCAAATTAGTTAAAACCAGATGAAACCAGTAAAAACCAGTTGAAACTAGTACAACCAGTTGAGATCAGTTAAAACCATTTGAAACTCGGAAAAAAAGCAGGTAAGACCAGTTGAGACAAGTTCAAACCAGTAAAAACCAGCTGAGACCAGTTGACACCAGTTGAACCCAATTAAAACCAGTTGAGTCCAGATGAAACCAATTGAAACCAGTTGAGACCAGTTGAAACCAGTTGAGACCAGGTAAAACCAGTTGACACCAGTTGAACCCAATTAAAACCAGTTGAGTCCAGATGAAACCAATTGAAACCAGTTGAGACCCTTTCAAATTAGTTAAAACCAGATCAAACTAGTAAAAACCAGTTGAAACTAGTACAACCAGTTGAGATCAGTTAAAACCGTTTGAAACCCGGAAAAAAAGCAGTTAAGACCAGTTGAGACAAGTTCAAACCAGTAAAAACCAGCTGAGACCAGTTGAACCCAGTTGAGGTCAGCTGAGACCAATTGAACCCAGTTCAAACCAGTTGAGGCCAGCTGAGACCAGTTGTAACCAGACCAAACCAGTTGAGGCCACCTGAAACCAGTCCAAATCAGTTGAGACCAGTTGAAACCAGTTCAAACCAGTTGAGACCAATTCAAAAGTTGAGACCAGTTGAAATCAGTTAAAACCAGTTGAGAGCAGTTCAAACCAGATGAAACGAGTTCAAACCAGTTGAAACCAGTTAAAAAAAGTTGAGACCAGGTTAAACCAGTTGATATCAGATGAAACCAGTTCAAACTAGTTGAGACCAGGTCAAACCAGTTGAAATCATTTGAACCCAATTAAAACCTGTTGAGACCAGATCAAACCCGTTCAAACCGGATGAACCCAATTAAAATCAGTTGAGACCAGTTCAAAAAAGTTAAAACAAGTTGAGACCAGTTAAAACCAGATGAAACCAGTTAAAACCAGTTGAGAGCAGTTCAAACCAGTTGACACCAGATGAAACCAGTTCAAACTAGTTTAAACCACTTAAAACAAGTTGAGACCAGTTGAAACCAGATGAAACCAGTTAAAACCAGTTGAGAGCAGTTCAAACCAGTTGAAACCAGATGAAACCAGTTAAAACCAGTTTAAACCAGTTAAGAAAAGTTGAGACCAGTTCAAACCAGTTGAAATTAGATGAAACCAATTGAAACTAGTTGAGACCAGTTCAAACCAGTTGAAATCAGTTGAACCCAGTTAAAACCAGTTGAGACCTGTTCAAACCAGTTAAAGCAAGTTGAGACCAGTTGAAAAGAGATGAAACCAGTTAAAACCAGTTGAGAGCAGTTCAAACCGGTTGAAACCAGATGAAACCAGTTGAAACTAGTACAACCAGTTGAGACCAGGTAAAACCATTTGAAACCAGAAAAAAAGAGTTAAGACCAGTCGAGAACAGTTGAGGCCAGTTGAAACTAGTTGACACCAGTTGAACCCAATTACAACCCGTTGAGTCCAGATGAAACCAATTGAAACCAGTTGAGACCCTTTCATATTAGTTAAAACCAGTTGAAAGCAGTTCAAACCAGTTGAAACCAGATGAAACCAGTTCAAACCAGTTTGAACCAGTTAAAACAAGTTGAGACCAGTTGAAACAAGATGAAACCAGTTAAAACCAGTTGAGAGCAGTTCAAACCAGTTGAAACCAGATGAAACCAGTTCAAACCAGTTTAAACGAGTTAAAAAAAGTTGAGACCAGTTCAAACCAGTTGAAATCAGATGAAACAAATTGAAACTAGTTGAGACCAGTTCAAACCAGTTGAAATCAGTTGAACCCAGTTAAAACTAGTTGAGACCAGTTCAAACCAGTTAAAGCAAGTTGAGACCAGTTGAAACCAGATGAAACCAGTTAAAACCAGTTGAGAGCAGTTCAAACCAGTTGAAACCAGATGAAACCAGTTGAAACTAGGACAACCATTTGAGACCAGGTAAAACCAGTTGAGACCAATTCAAAAGTTGAGACCAGTTGAAACCAGTTAAAACCAGTTGAGAGCAGTTCAAACCAGTTGAAACCAGTTAAAAAAGGTTGAGACCAGTTTAAACCAGTTGATATCAGATGAAACCAGTTCAAACTAGTTGAGACCAGTTCAAACCAGTTGAAATCAGTTGAACCCAATTAAAACCTGTTGAGACCAGATCAAACCCGTTCGAACCGGATGAACCCAATTAAAATCAGTTGAGACCAGTTCAAACCAGTTAAAACAAGTTGAGAGCAGTTAAAACCAGATGAAACCAGTTAAAACCAGTTGAGAGCAGTTCAAACCAGTTGAAACCAGATGAAACCCGTTCAAACCAGTTTAAACCAGTTAAAACAAGTTGAGACCAGTTGAAACAAGATGAAACCAGTTAAAACCAGTTGAGAGCAGTCAAACCAGTTGAAACCAGATGAAACCAGTTCAAACCAGTTTAAACCAGTTAAAAAAAGTTGAGACCAGTTCAAACCAGTTGAAATCAGATGAAACCAATTGAAACTAGTTGAGACCAGTTCAAACCAGTTGAAATCAGTTGAACCCAGTTAAAACCAGTTGAGACCAGTTCAAACCAGTTAAAGAAAGTTGAGACCAGTTGAAACCAGTTGAGACCAGTTAAAACCAGTTGAAACTAGTACAACCAGTTGAGACCAGGTAAAACCATTTGAAACCAGAAAAAAAAAGTTAAGACCAGTCGAGAACAGTTGAGGCCAGTTGAAACAAGTTGAGACCAGTTAAAACCAGTTGACACCAGTTGAACCCAATTACAACCAGTTGAGTCCAGATGAAACCAATTGAAACCAGTTGAGACCCTTTGAAATTAGTTAAAACCAGATGAAACCAGTAAAAACCAGTTGAAACTAGTACAACAAGTTGAGATCAGTTAAAACCATTTGAAACCCGGAAAAAAAGCAGTTAAGACCAGTTGCGACCAGTTCAAACCAGTTAAAACCAGCTGAGACCAGTTGAACCCAGTTCAAACCAGTTAAAGCAAGTTGAGACCAGTTGAAACCAGATAAAACCAGTTAAAACCAGTTTAAATTAGTACAACCAGTTGAGACCAGGTAAAACCATTTGAAACCAGAAAAAAAAACAGTTAAGACCAGTCGAGAACAGTTGAGGCCAGTTGAAACCAGTTGAGACCAGTTAAAACCAGTTGACACCAGTTGAACCCAATTAAAACCAGTTGAGTCCAGATGAAACCAATTGAAACCAGTTGAGACCCTTTGAAATTAGTTAAAACCAGATGAAACCAGTAAAAACCAGTTGAAACTAGTACAACCAGTTGAGATCAGTTAAAACCATTTGAAATCCGGAAAAAAAGTTAAGACCAGTTAAGTTCACCAGTTGCGAGACCAGTTCCCAGTTCAACCAGTTGAAAGACCAGTTGAAACCAGTTCAAACCAGAGACCCAGTTGTTGAGACCCAGTTCCAGTTGAGAGCAGTTCAAACCAGTTGAAACCAGATGCCAAACCAGTTGAAACCAGTGAGACCAGTTGTTGAAACCAGTTCAAACCCAGTTCAAACCAGTTGAAAATTAAAACCAGGCCAGCTGAAACCAGTCCAAATCAGTTGAGACCAGTTGAAAACAGTTAAAACCAGTTGAGAGCAGTTCAAACCAGTTGAAACCAGATGAAACGAGTTCAAACCAGTTGAAACCAGTTAAAAAAAGTTGAGACCAGTTTAAACCAGTTGATATCAGATGAAACCAGTTCAAACTAGTTGAGACCAGTTCAAACCAGTTGAAATCAGTTGAACCCAATTAAAACCTGTTGAGACCAGATCAAACCCGTTCAAACCGGATGAACCCAATTAAAATCAGTTGAGACCAGTTCAAACCAGTTAAAACAAGTTGAGACCAGTTGAAACCAGATGAAACCAGTTAAAACCAGTTGAGAGCAGTTCAAACCAGTTGAAACCAGATGAAACCAGTTTAAACCAGTTAAAACAAGTTGAGACCAGTTGAAACCAGATGAAACCAGTTAAAACCAGTTGAGAGCAGTTCAAACCAGTTGAAACCAGATGAAACCAGATGAAACCAGTTCAAACCAGTTTAAACCAGTTAAAAAAAGTTGAAACCAGTTCGAACCAGTTGAAATCAGATGAAACCAATTGAAACTAGTTGAGACCAGTTCAAACAAGTTGAAATCAGTTGAACCCAATTAAAACCAGTTGAGTCCAGATGAAACCAGTTGAAACCAGTTGAGACCATTTCAAATTAGTTGAAACCAGATGAAACCAGTTAAAACCAGTTGAAACTAGTACAACCAGTTGAGACCAGTTAAAACCATTTGAAACCAGAAAAAAAAACAGTTAAGACCAGTCGAGGACAGTTGAGACCAGTTAAAACCAGTTGACACCAGTTGAACCCAATTAAAACCAGTTGAGTCCAGATGAAACCAGTTGAAACCAGTTGAGACCAGTTAAAACCAGTTGACACCAGTTAGAAATAGTGATTCTATAGCATGACTTTACAAATTAAGATCAAAGTAGAAAATTGAGTTCACGATCATGTTTTCAAACGAAATTACTCTGTGTAATGACTATCAGTATTATAACGCTGATGAAATTGAATTAGCCCATGAAAGTTTCACTAAATTTCCAGTAAATTGGGTATTTGGTTGTAACGACGCTAAGAGAAACATCTTGCTAGTATATTCGATGTGGTTATACAAGGATAGAAAATTCCTTGTATTTGTTCTCTAGATTTCGTCGATTTTGTTACTCGCTAGAAATCTGTGCAAGGTTAGACAAAATGACAAAAATCCCCTATTGGGTAAATCGTATATTACATTGAAAACGGGTTTGAAACAGTTTCCAAAGTAAAACCGTCAAATTTACGTGCAAGGTAAACGAAATAATTCATTTTCAAGAAAGAGTGTGCTGTGAATTCAAGTAAATGATAAATGACCAATGTAAGAAGCATGATAGTCTATTGCCGTTTGCCACAAGTACAAAACTATTTGAAAGTAATAGAAGAAATGAAAGGCCTTTTTTCTTCTCTATCCTAATTGCGTGTTCTATGGTTTCTTATCTTTGCGTCATTACTACCAATGACACAGAATATAGTAAATTATATGAAGCAATGTTTTCACACACCGCAATTTTGTTAATCTGGTAGAGAGCTCTTTCTTCTTTGTTGAAAGGAAACAAATCATTAAAAATGTGAATTTAGTTTTCATTTCTGATGACACAAATCACACAAGTTTAAAAGAAACTGCATAATACAAGAACATAGTGATTCTACAGCATGACTTTACAAATTAGGATCGCACAATTTGGTTCACGATTGTGGTTTCAAAGTCTGTGTAATGAGTCTCGGCATTATAACGGTGCTGAAATCGAACTAGCAGAATTTTGGAAGTTTCATTGAATTTACGGTAAATTGGGTATTTGGCGGTAACGACGCAAAGTAGGGTAACATCGGAGAAAGAAATAAGTTACTGGGTGAATCGTACATGACACGTTCCCAGTGGTATAAAACCGTTAAATTTTGGTGCAAGATGTACTAAATGATTGGTTATCAAGAAAGAGAACACTATGAATTACAAGGTACATTTCATTGAAAACGGGTTCGAAACCGTTTCCAACGTAAAACCGTCAAATTTTCGTGCAAGGTAAAAGAAATAATCAATTTTCAAGAAAACATGTGACAAGTGAACAATTGCACATTACATTGAAAACGGACTTGAACCCATTCCCAACGTGTAAAACCGTTAAAAATCTCGTGCAAGGTATACGAAATGATTGATTATCAAGAAACAGAACACTATGAACTCGTGAATGACAAATTACCAATTTTAGATCCTTGATAGTCTAATTACTTCCAGATTGCCACAAGTTTCAAAGAATTTGAAAGTAATAGAGAGAATGAAATGCCCTTTTTCTTCTCTATCTGTAATTGCTTGTCCTATGGTTTCTTATTTTTGCGTCATTACTACCAATGACGCAATGTATAGTAAATTATATGTAACAACATATGTAACACAGCGCGAATTTTGTGAATTAGGTACAAAGCTCTTTCTTCTTTGTTGAAAGGAAACAAATCATTGAATTGGGAATTTCTTTCTTCTTTGTTGAAAAGGAAACAAATCATTGAATTGGGAATTTCTTTCTTCTTTGTTGAAAGGAAACAAATCATTGAATTGGGAATTTCGTTTTCATTTCTTATAAGGCAAGTCACAAATTTAAAAGAAACTATGTGAATACAAGAAAATACTGATTCCATAGCATGACTTTACAAATGAAGAGCAAAGTAGACAATTTGGTTCACAATCATGTTTTAAAACGAAATGAGTGTGTGTAATGACTCTCGGTGTTATAACGGTGATGAAATCGAATTAGCCCATAATGAAAGTTTCACGGAATTTCCAGTAAATTGGGTATTTGGTAGTAACGACGCAAAGTAGAGGAACATCGGGCAAGTATATTCGATCTGGTATGCAAGGAGAGAAAATTCCTTGTATTTGTTCTGTCATTTCGTCGATTTTGTTACTCGTTACAAATCTGTGCAAGGTTCGACAAAATGACAAAAATCCGTTATTGGGTAAATCGTATATTACTTTGAAAACTGGTTTGAAACCGTTTTCAACGTAAAACCGTCAAATTTTCGTGCAAGGTAAACGAAATAATTATTTTTCAAATAAGAGTGTGTTATGAATTGAAATGAATGATAAATGGCCAATATAAGATGCTTGATAGTCTATTGCAGTTTGCCACAAGTACCAAAGTATTTGAAAGTAATAGAACGAATGAAAGGCCTTTGGCAGTAACGACGCAAAATAAAGAAACATCGGAGAAAGAAATCCGTACTGGGTGAATCGTACATGGCATTGAAATCGGGCTTAAACCCGTTCCCAATGTGTAAAACCGCTAAATGTTCGTGCAAGGTGTACTAAATAGTTGGTTATCAAGAAAGAGAACGCTATGAATTCAAGTGAATAACAAGTGACAGCTGTACATTACATTGAAAACGGGCTTGAACCCGTAATCGGCCGTAATCTGGCAGAACTGCGTATCTCCTTTAACACATTACGCCAGAAATCGGGTTTAAAGATTCAATGTTACACCTTTCTAAACTGAGATACGATGAGTTGCATTTTTCCTCTTTTCTCGGTCATAATTGGTCTAAAGAATTTATTTCCAGCAAAAAAATGACAATTTGACCTTTTTAAGTAGTAAAAATTACCAATTTTAAAAACTTACGCAGTTCTGCCAGATTAATCGTCGCCAAATTTTTGCGATCGTAATCTGGCATAACTGCGTATCTCTGGTCACGTGCCCGGGTTGATCAGCCAGAACTGCGTAAGTTTTTGGCCATGCGGGGGGTTTTTCAGGCAGAACTTCGTATCTCTAGGAGATACGCAGTTCTGCCTGATAAGCACGTGTTTCATCAGGCAGAACTACGTATCTCTTTTTGTCGTCAACCACGTGCTTATCAGCCAGAACTGCGTATCTCCTAGAGATACGCAGTTCTGGCTGATAAACACGTGGTTTATCAACCAGAACTACGTATCTCGGTCTATTTTCTGCGGGTTGTCTATCGTATTTTACCATCCACCCTCTTACTATTCAGCGGATGCAGTGTCAAAACAATGAATATTTTAAATCGAGTACAATTTTTTTGAAATATTTGTATTGTATAAAGTCATCATTATTGATTCACATTTAATTTCATTTTATCCATTCATTTGTATATGGAAAATAACTTGCTTTCCCCAAATGTTGTCAGTCTGTGTTCATGTTTCAGTATTATTTAGCGGCACAAGAAGTACTGCTACATCAAAAGCCTGGCTGCTGCTTGGGTTATTGTCGATCTCATGAAGCATTACATTTGGACTAAGAATAATATTAGACTAGGTTCTAGATGTTAAGCTATATTGTTCATCAAGACTACAGGTATATACTAGTTGTCTACACTGTAGACCGTCTAGACCGTAGTCTATTCAGGCCTAACGATACACTAGACATCTAGAGACTAGTGCGGTACGTAGGAATCTGCATACGATAGGCCTACTGATCTCATCATTATCCTAGTATTCCTACTCTATGCCCAAAGTACTAAGAGTAAGCCTAGACCCTTTTGGCTGAAGGCCTAAACTCTATTTAAACTAAAGAATACGAGGAGCTAGGCCTGACTAAAAGTTTATTCACAGCTTTATTAGAAAATAAAAAAATAGACCCTAGTTCTCGTTTGTGTCGACTCCTAGTCCTACTGTAGGCCTTATTGTCACTAACTACTTACAGTACTAACGTTAGGGTAGTAGTGTTCTAACCGTTACTATCTATTTCTACGCAGGCCTATTAAAAACGTACGAGAACTCTCGAACTCTGTCTACTCGATTGTCTAGGTCTATGTAACATCCAGACGTCTATTTTGGGGCGTCATTATAACAGACTAGTAGATCAATGAAAATTAGTTTCTAGATTTTCTAGTCTAGACTCTAGATCTAACGCTAGACTCTAGATATCCAGGTAGGGGCTAAATCTAGCGTTACAGCTAGACTGTTTATTGGGGATCTAGGCCTAGAAGGTACTAATGTTGTAGATCTAAGAACAACATAAAGCCTAACATGCCTATCTACAATGACTAACGGTAAGTCTATAAAGTCTATAGCCTATAATGTCTAGTAGTAGGCCCCTAGTACTAGTAGTAATGTATAGAACACAGATCTAAATCTAAGTTTCAGATCTATTTCTAGGGCTAAATGTTTATAATTTAGCGTTTAACCTGTAGATTCTAGATTCTTCATATTACAGACTTCAAGAATGTCTGGCCGAATCAAATCTAGAAAAATAGAAAACTGAGTAAAGACAGAATAACCGGCGATTCAGCCTAAGTTAAGTAACGGTAGGCCCCAGTAGTCTACTAGTAGTAGGCCCCTACTGCACAATTTACTGGGAGTACCGGTACGGTACCGGTATTAAAAAGTAAACTGTAAAAGTGTTAGTATTGGTCAATTTCTGACGTCTGTAGGATTGGATCGAAAATGCCATCGTTATAGACGGTATCCTAGATATTCATTAAACTTCTCGAGATCAATCCCATAGATCCAAGCCCACTAACCGCTTATTACAATGAAAAATAAAATAAGAAGCTATGGTCAATGGATTACAGATATTGTTGTTCGCGTGACCTACGCTACCGCACAGTACATTGATTTCACGTACACTAACAATGGACAAGTGCTGCAGCAGTACCAAGTAGGCCTAAAGTTGACTGGAGCGTGATGTCAGACAAGATGCAAACTATAACGTTTGTTAGATCTAGAAATGCTCTAGGCTTAAAAAACACTAGATTGTAGCAAAACTTAATAGTAAGGCATACCGCATATTGACCTGTTTTGAAGCCTGCCAGTCTATGAAGGGAAAGAAAGTGGCAATTTCCCCCAAGAGCAACGAGGGTTATTGCTTTAGCGTGACTGTCGTCGTGTACAATACACGTAGCCGCACGACGTGTCTAGCTAGCTAGCTAGCTAGCTAGGCACTGCTAACCTGAACGCGCAGCGCGTTCGTCACTACCAAGGTCGCGCACGCGCGTGTTAAGATATACCATGTCCGTGCGGGATGCAGGAACACCTTGGTCCAAGCGTTGTCGTAAGTCGACTTACGCAGTTCTGCCTGATTAACATCGGAAAATTCATTTCGAATCTCGACTTACGCAGTTCTGCCAGATTAATCGCCCTCTCTCCTCAGGAATTTTGCCAAAATCACTTTCTAAAAATAACTTTCTGTACCGATTCACAACTTATTTTTTGGCCCACTTGAAAGAGCATGAGAAAAAACACACAAAACACTCAAAACCTGAAAATCGACCAAAATCGACTTAGGGAGTTCTGCCAGATTACGGCCGCGTTCCCAACGTGTAAAACCGTTAAAATTTCGTGCAAGGTACTAAAATAATTGATTATCAAGAAAGAGAACGCTATGAATTCGTGAATAACAAATTACCAATTTTAGATGCTTGATAATCTAATTACTTGCAGTTTGCCACAAATACCAAAGAATTTGAAAGTAATAGAGCGAATGAAATGCCCTTTTTCTTCTCTATCTTTGATTCCGTGTCCTGCGGTTTTTGTCCTTTGTGTCTTTGCCAATGACGCAATGTATATTAAATTATGTGTAACAACATATGTAACACAGCACGAATTTTGTGAATTAGGTGCAAAGCTCTTTCTTCTTTGTTGAGAGGAAACAAATCATTGAATTCGGACTTTCTTTTTCATTTCTTATGACGCATTCACAAGTTTTAAAGAAACTGCGTGAAAATAGTGATTCTATAGAATGACTTTACAAATTAAGATCAAAGTAGACAATTTGGTTCACGATCATGTTTTAAAACAAAATTATTCTGTGTAATGATTCTCGAACGGTGATGAGATCGAACTAGCCCATAATGAAAATTTCACTAAATTTCCAGTAAATTGGGTATTTGGTAGCAACGACGCTAAGTAGAGAAACATCGGTATATTCGATCTGGTATGTAAGGAGAGAAAGTTCCTTGTATTTGTTTTGTCGATTTCGTCGATTTTGTTACTTGCTAGAAATCTGTGCAAGGTTCGACAAAACAAAAATAAGTTATTAGGTAAATCGTACATTACGTTGAAATAGGTTTGAAACCATTTCCAACGTAAAAGCGTCAATTTTTCGTGCAACGTAAACGAAATAATTAATTTTCAAGAAAGACTGTGCTGTGAATTCAAGTAAATGATAAATGACCAGTGTAAGATGCATGATAGTCTATTGCCGTTTGCCACAAGTACTAAAGTATTTGAAAGTAATAGAACGAATGAAATGCCTTTTTTCTTCTCTATCCTTTAATTGCGTGTCCTATGGTTTCTTATCTTTGCGTCATTACAACCAATAACGCAATGTATAGTAAATTATATGTAACAATGTTTTCACACACCGCGAATTATGTGAATCTGGTAGAAAAGCTCTTTCTTCTTTCTTGAAAGGAAACAAATCATTAAAAATTTTGTTTTCATTTCTTATGACGCAAATCAGAAGTTTAAAAGAAACTGCATGAATACAAGAAAATAGTGATTCTATAGCATGACAAATAGAGATCAGACAATTTGGTTCACGATCATGGTTTCAAAGTCTGTGTAATGAGTGTCGGCATTATAACGGTGCTGAAATCGAATTAGCAGAATTTTCGAATTTCATTGAATTTACGGTAAATTGTGTATTTGGCAGTAACGACGCAAAGTAGAGAAACATCGGAGAAAGAAATCCGTTACTGGGTGAATCGTACATGACATTGAAATCGGGCTTGAACCTGTTCCCAATGGTATAAAACCGTTAAATTTGCGTGCAAGGTGCACTAGATAATTGGTTATCAAGAAAGAGAACGCTATGAATTCAAGTGAATGACAAATGAACAATTGTACATTACATTGAAAACGGGCTTGAACCCATTCCCAACGTGTAAAACCGTTAAAATTTCGGGCAAGGTATACGAAAAAATTGATTATCAAAAAAGGGAACGTTATGAATTCGTGAATGACAAATGACCAATTTTAGATGCTTGATAGTCTAATTACTTCCAGATTGCCACAAGTACCAAAGAATTTTAAAGTAATAGAGCGAATGAAATGCCCTTTTTCTTCTCTATCTTTAATTGCGTGTCCTATGGTTTCTTATCTTTGCGTCATTACTTAAAATGACGCAATGTATAGTGATTTATATGTAACGACATATGTAACAAAGCGCGAATTTTGTGAATTTATTACAAAGCTCTTTGTTGAAAGGAAACATATCTTGAATTTCGTTTTCATTTCTTATGACGCAATTCACAAGTTTAAATGAAACTGCGTAAATACAAGAAAATAGTGATTCTATAGCATGACTTTACAAATTAAGATCAAAGTAGACAATTTGGTTCACAATCATGTTTTAAAACGAAATGAGTCCGTGTAATGACTCTCGGTGTTATAACGGAAGATGAAATCGAATTAGCCCATAATGAAAGTTTCACGGAATTTCCAGTAAATTGGGTATTTGGTAGTAACGACGCAAAGTAGAGAAACATCGGACAAGTATATTCGATCTGGTATGCAAGGAGAGAAAATTCCTGGTATTTGTTCTGTCGATTTCGTCGATTTTGTTACTCGTTACAAATCTGTGCAAGGTTCGACAAAATTACAAAAATCCGTTATTGAGTAAATCGCACATTACTTTGAAAACGGGTTTGAAACCGTTTTCAACGTAAAACCGTCAAATTTTCGTGCAAGTAAACGAAATAATTATTTTTCAAATAAGAGTGTGTTATGAATTGTAGTTTGCCACAAGAACCAAAGTATTTGAAAGTAATAGAACGTGATAGTAATAGAAAGAAGAAAGTAATAGTAATAGAAAGGCCTTTTTTTCTTCTCTATCCTTTAATTGCGTGTCGTAGGGTGTCTTCTCTTTGCGTCATTACTACCAATGACGTAAAATAAAGTAAATTATATGTAGCAATGTTTTCATTCACCACGAATTTCATCTGGTAGAGAGCTCTTCCCTCTTTGTTGAAAGGAAACAAATCATTGAATTGGGAATTTCGTTTTCCTTTCTTATGACGCAATTCACAAGTTTAAAAGAAACTGCGTGAATACAAGAAAATAGTGATTCTATAGCATAACTTTACAAATTAAGATCAAAGTAGATAATTTGGTTCACAATCATGTTTTAAAACGAAATGAGTCTGTGTAATGACTCTCGGTGTTATAACGGTGATGAAATCGAATTAGCTCATAATGAAAGTTTCACTTAATTTCAAGTAAATTTGGTATTTGGTAGCAAACGACGCAAAGTAGAGAAACATCGGGCAAGTATATTCCATGTGTTATACAAGGAGAGAAAATTCCTTGTATTTGTTCTGTTGATTTCGTCGATTCTGTTACTCGCTAGAAATCTGTGCAAGGTTAGACAAAATCCGTTATTGGGTAAATCGTACATTACATTGAAAACGGGTTCGAAACCGTTTCCAACGTAAAACCGTCAAATTTTCGTGCAAGGCAAGAGAAATAATCAATTGTCAAGAAAGAGTGATTAGGAATTCAGGTGAATGATAGATGACCAATATAAGATGCTTGATAGTCTATTGTAGTTTGCCACAAGTACCAAAGTATTTGAAAGTAATAGAACGAATGAAATGCCTTTTTTTCTTCTCTATCCTTTAATTGCGTGTCGTAGGGTTTCTTATCTTTGCGTCATTACTACCAATGACATAAAATATAGCAAATTATATGTAGCAATGTTTTCATTCACCGCGAATTTTGTAAATCTGGAAGAGAGCTCTTCCCTCTTTGTTGAAAGGAAACAAATCATTGAATTGGGAATTTCGTTTTCCTTTCTTATGACGCAATTCACAAGTTTAAAAGAAACTGCGTGAATACAAGAAAATGCTATAGCATGACTTTACAAATTAAGATCAAAGTAGACAATTTGGTTCACAATCATGTTTTAAAACGAAATGAGTCCGTGTAATGACTCTTGGTGTTATAACGGTGATGAAATCGAATTAGCCCATAATGAAAGTTTCACGGAATTTCCAGTAAATTGGGTATTTGATAGTAACGACGCAAAGTAGAGAAACATCGGGCAAGTATATTCGATCTGGCATGCAAGGAGAGAAAATTCCTGGTATTTGTTCTGTCGATTTCGTCGATTTTGTTACTCGTTACAAATCTGTGCAAGGTTCGTCAAATGCCTTCCGAAGATCTATGAATTCAACTCCAGAAATTTGATTATCTATATTCAAAGACCACTGATTCACAAGTTTTGCAAGAGCAGTTGATGTGGAATGAAATGGTCTGAAACCAGATTGATTAGGGTGTAGTAAATCATTCGCATTCATGAATTCGCTCAGTTGTTGATGTACGGTCCTTTCGATAATTTTACTCACTGTTGGTAAGATTGAGATGGGGCGATAGTTATTCAACGAAAAAATATCTCCTGCTTTAAATATTGGTACTACAAGAGCCTTTTTCCATTCATGTGGAACAACTCCCGTAGACAGGGATTTGTTAATAATATCGCAAAGAGATTCTGCAATAACATTCTTTGTCATCTTTAAAAGTTTGTAGCCGATGTGACCTTCTCCGGTTGCTTTATCTATGCCAAGAAGCTCGAACTGTCTAAATACAAAATCTCTCGTTATCATACGTAATTTAAATTGAGAATGAGAAGGATCAAAGCCTTTGTCCTCATCTAATATCATTTGAGAAGTATTTCTCTGCAGATCTTTTGTAATTTTAGTAGCATTAGATATGAAAAAATTGTTGAATGCTTCAGCAATACTTGCGTTGTCCGATACTTCTGCATCATCAACCTTTATGGTATTGGGAGAAATGGGTGATGATTTAGGCGTAAATTCCCTCAAGCTCTTCCACATTTTTTTACTGCTGTTACGATTTTGTAAAGTTTGGTCAGTGTTATACTGTTTTTTTTCTTATTCTCATGAGATGAGTAACTTTGTTTTTTAGATATTTATAGGTATTCCAAAGATCATTGCTGTTGTTAGTTTTAGGAGCTTTGAGAACTTTATCACGTTCCGTCATGAGCTTAACAACCTCATCAGATATCCATGGACATGCATGTTTTCTTATCCGCTTTTTGCGCAAAGGTATATGCTTGTTGACAACATTATTGAAAAGAGTCAACCACATATCCCACGTATCATCAACGTCGTCTATATCTTTTATGACCTGCCACGGAGCACTTCTCAAATCACTATAAAATTCCTCCTCATTAAGATTTATTAATGAGCGAAATTACGCACATTCAGATTTTTGATGGATCTTTGCACTGAAGTGCCGAATAGCATATACCAAATAATGATCACTAATGCTAGTCTCAAATATTCCCCATTCACTGTAAAGTTCTTTGATACAAATATCAAATCAATTAAAGTAAAAGCAGTAAAAGTAGAAGCAGTATTTGTAACTGACTTGGTCCGTACATATTTGTATAAAACATAACTTTTTCGGCATTCACATCATGTTGGTGTGGCATATAATTACAATTGAAATCACCTAATATAATACTGTACAACTCATATGTTCCGAGAGAGCAGAGTCCAAAGTCCTCTCTAATTCGTCAAAGAAATCAGCGTGAGAATTCGGAGGTCTGTAAAATTCCCCTACAAGGATGGAAGGCTTATTTGGATAATTCAATTCAAACCAAAGGCATTCTAAAATAGATGAATTCAAATCGTCTCTTATTTTAGAGTTGAATCTTTTGGAAATATATACAGCCACACCGCCACCATGTCTTGTACGGTCTCTATCTAACAAACCAGTTAAAGCAAGTTGAGACCAGTTGAAACCAGATGAAACCAGTTAAAACCAGTTGAAACTAGTACAACCAGTTGAGACCAGGTAAAACCATTTGAAACCAGAAAAAAACAGTTAAGACCAGTCGAGAACAGTTGAGGCCAGTTGAAACCAGTTGAGACCAGTTAAAACCAGTTGACACCAGTTGAACCCAATTAAAACCAGTTGAGTCCAGATGAAACCAATTGAAACCAGTTGAGACCCTTTCAAATTAGTTAAAACCAGATGAAACCAGTAAAAACCAGTTGAAACTAGTACAACCAGTTGAGATCAGTTAAAACCAGATGAAACCCGGAAAAAAGCAGTTAAGACCAGTTGAGACCAGTTCAAACCAGTTAAAACCAGCTGAGACCAGTTGAACCCAGTTCAAACCAGTTGAGGCCAGCTGAGACCAGTTGAAACCAGTTCAAACCAGTTGAGGCCAGCTGAAACCAGTCCAAATCAGTTGAGACCAGTTGAAACCAGTTAAAACCAGTTGAGACAAATTCAAAAGTTGAGACCAGTTGAAACCAGTTAAAACCAGTTGAGAGCAGTTCAAACCAGTTGAAACCAGATGAAACGAGTTCAAACCAGTTGAAACCAGTTAAAAAAAGTTGAGACCAGTTTAAACCAGTTGATATCAGATGAAACCAGTTCAAACTAGTTGAGACCAGTTCAAACCAGTTGAAATCAGTTGAACCCAATTAAAACCTGTTGAGACCAGATCAAACCCGTTCAAACCGGATGAACCCAATTAAAGTCAGTTGAGACCAGTTCAAACCACTTAAAGCAAGTTGAGACCAGTTAAAACCAGATGAAACCAATTGAAACCAGTTGAGACCCTTTCAAATTAGTTAAAACCAGATGAAACCAGTAAAAACCAGTTGAAACTAGTACAAGCAGTTGAGATCAGTTAAAACCAGATGAAACCCAGAAAAAAGCAGTTAAGACCAGTTGAGACCAGTTCAAACCAGTTAAAACCAGCTGAGACCAGTTGAACCCAGTTCAAACCAGTTGAGGGCAGCTGAGACCAGTTGAAACCAGTTCAAACCAGTTGAGGCCAGCTGAAACCAGTCCAAATCAGTTGAGACCAGTTGAAACCAGTTAAAACCAGTTGAGACCAATTCAAAAGTTGAGACCAGTTGAAAGCAGTTAAAACCAGTTGAGAGCAGTTCAAACCAGTTGAAACCAGATGAAACGAGTTCAAACCAGTTGAAACCAGTTTAAAAAGTTGAGACCAGTTTAAACCAGTTGATATCAGATGAAACCAGTTCAAACTAGTTGAGACCAGTTCAAACCAGTTGAAATCAGTTGAACCCAATTAAAACCTGTTGAGACCAGAACAAACCCGTTCAAACCAGATGAACCCAATTAAAATCAGTTGAGACCAGTTCAAACCAGTTAAAAAGGTTGAGACCAGTTAAAACCAGATGAAACCAGTTAAAACCAGTTGAGAGCAGTTCAAACCAGTTGAAACCAGATGAAACCAGTTCAAACCAGTTTAAACCAGTTAAAGAAAGTTTAGACAAGTTTAAACCAGTTGATATCAGATGAAACTAGTTCAAACTAGTTGAGACCAGTTCAAACCAGTTGAAATCAGTTGAACCCAATTAAAACCTGTTGAGACCAGATCAAACCCGTTCAAACGGGATGAACCCAATTAAAATCAGTTGAGACCAGTTCAAACCAGTTAAAACAAGTTGAGACCAGTTAAAACCAGATGAAACCAGTTAAAACCAGTTGAGAGCAGTTCAAACCTGTTGAAACCAGATGAAACCAGTTCAAACCAGTTTAAACCAGTTAAAACAAGTTGAGACCAGTTGAAACCAGATGAAACCAGTTAAAACCAGTTGAGAGCAGTTCAAACCAGTTTAAACCAGTTAAAAAAAGTTGAGACCAGATCAAAGCAGTTGAAATCAGTTGAACCCAGTTAAAACCAGTTGAGACCAGTTCAAACCAGTTAAAGCAAGTTGAGACCAGTTGAAACCAGATGAAACCAGTTAAAACCAGTTGAAACTAGTACAACCAGTTGAGATCAGGTAAAACCATTTGAAACCCGAAAAAAAGCAGTTAAGACCAGTTGAGAACAAGGCCAGTTGAAACCAGTTGAAACCAGTTAAAACCAGTTGACACCAGTTGAACCCAATTAAAACCAGTTGAGTCCAGATGAAACCAATTGAAACCAGTTGAGACCCTTTGAAATAAGTTAAAACCAGATGAAACCAGTAAAAACCAGTTGAAACTAGTACAACCAGTTGAGATCAGTTAAAACCATTTGAAACCCGGAAAAAAGCAGTTAAGACCAGTTGAGACCAGTTCAAACCAGTTCAAACCAGCTGAGACCAGTTGAACCCAGTTCAAACCAGTTGAGGCCAGCTGAGACCAGTTGAAACCAGTTCAAACCAGTTGAGGCCAGCTGAAACCAGTCCAAATCAGTTGAGACCAGTTGAAATCAGTTAAAACCAGTTGAGAGCAGTTCAAACCAGTTGAAACCAGATGAAACGAGTTCAAACCAGTTGAAACCAGTTAAAAAAAGTTGAGACCAGTTTAAACCAGTTGATATCAGAAGAAACCAGTTCAAACTAGTTGAGACCAGTTCAAACCAGTTGAAATCAGTTGAACCCAATTAAAACCTGTTGAGACCAGATCAAACCCGTTCAAACCAGATGAACCCAATTAAAATCAGTTGAGACCAGTTCAAACCATTTAAAACAAGTTGAGAGCAGTTAAAACCAGATGAAACCAGTTAAAACCAGTTGAGAGCAGTTCAAACCAGTTGAAACCAGATGAAACCAGTTCAAACCAGTTTGAACCAGTTAAAACAAGTTGAGACCAGTTGAAACAAGATGAGACCAGTTAAAACCAGTTGAGAGCAGTTCAAACCAGTTGAAACCAGATGAAACCAGTTCAAACCAGTTTAAACCAGTTAAAAAAAGTTGAGACCAGTTCAAACCAGTTGAAATCAGATGAAACCAATTGAAACTAGTTGAGACCAGTTCAAACCAGTTGAAATCAGTTGAACCCAGTTAAAACCAGTTGAGACCAGTTCAAACCAGTTAAAGCAAGTTGAGACCAGTTGAAACCAGATGAAACCAGATGAAGCCAGTTGAGAGCAGTTCAAACCAGATAAACCAGTTAAAACAAGTTGAAACTAGTTGAAACCAGATGAAACCAGTTAAAACCAGTTGAGAGCAGTTCAATCAGTTGAAACCAGATGAAACCAGTTCAAACCAGTTTAAACCAGTTAAAAAAAGTTGAGACCAGTTCAAACCAGTTGAAATCAGATGAAACCAATTGAAACTAGTTGAGACCAGTTCAAACCAGTTGAAATCAGTTGAACCCAGTTAAAACCAGTTGAGACCAGTTCAAACCAGTTAAAGCAAGTTGAGACCAGTTGAAACCAGATGAAACCAGTTAAAACCAGTTGAAATTAGTACAACCAGTTGAGACCAGGTAAAACCATTTGAAACCAGAAAAAAACAGTTAAGACCAGTCGAGAACAGTTGAGGCCAGTTGAAACAAGTTGAGACCAGTTAAAACCAGTTGACACCAGTTGAACCCAATTAAAACCAGTTGAGTCCAGATGAAACCAATTGAAACCAGTTGAGACCCTTTCAAATTAGTTAAAACCAGATGAAACCAGTAAAAACCAGTTGAAACTAGTACAACCAGTTGAGATCAGTTAAAACCATTTGAAACCCGGAAAAAAAGCAGGTAAGACCAGTTGAGACAAGTTCAAACCAGTAAAAACCAGCTGAGACCAGTTGAACCCAGTTGAACCCAATTAAAACCAGTTGAGTCCAGATGAAACCAATTGAAACCAGTTGAGACCCTTTCAAATTAGTTAAAACCAGATGAAACCAGTAAAAACCATTTGAAACTAGTACAACCAGTTGAGATCAGTTAAAACCATTTGAAACCCGGAAAAAAAGCAGGTAAGACCAGTTGAGGCCAGTTGAAACCAGTAAAAACCAGCTGAGACCAGTTGACACAAGTTGAACCCAATAAAAACCAGTTGAGTCCAGATGAAACCAATTGAAACCAGTTGAGACCCTTTCAAATTAGTTAAAACCAGATGAAACCAGTAAAAACCAGTTGAAACTAGTACAACCAGTTGAGATCAGTTAAAACCATTTGAAACCCGGAAAAAAAGCAGGTAAGACCAGTTGAGACAAGTTCAAACCAGTAAAAACCAGCTGAGACCAGTTGACACCAGTTGAACCCAATTAAAACCAGTTGAGTCCAGATGAAACCAATTGAAACCAGTTGAGACCCTTTCAAATTAGTTAAAACCAGATGAAACCAGTAAAAACCAGTTGAAACTAGTACAACCAGTTGAGATCAGTTAAAACCATTTGAAACCCGGAAAAAAAGCAGGTAAGACCAGTTGAAACCAGATGAAACGAGTTCAAACCAGTTGAAACCAGTTAAAAAAAGTTGAGACCAGGTTCAACCAGTTGATATCAGATGAAACCAGTTCAAACTAGTTGAGACCAGGTCAAACCAGTTGAAATCATTTGAAGCCAATTAAAACCTGTTGAGACCAGATCAAACCCGTTCAAATCGGATGAACCCAATTAAAATCAGTTGAGACCAGTTCAAACCAGTTAAAACAAGTTGAGACCAGTTAAAACCAGATGAAACCAGTTAAAACCAGTTGAGAGGAGTTCAAACCAGTTGAAACCAGATGAAACCAGTTCAAACCAGTTTAAACCAGTTAAAAAAAGTTGAGACCAGATCAAACCCGTTCAAACCGGATGAACCCAATTAAAATCAGTTGAGACCAGTTCAAACCAGTAAAAACAAGTTGAGACCAGTTAAAACCAGTTGAGACTAGTTGAAACCAGATGAAACCAGTTAAAACCAGTTGAGAGCAGTTCAAACCAGTTGAAACCAGATGAAACCAGTTCAAACCAGTTTAAACCAGTTAAAAAAAGTTGAGACCAGTTCAAACCAGTTGAAATCAGATGAAACCAATTGAAACTAGTTGAGACCAGTTCAAACCAGTTGAAATCAGTTGAACCCAGTTAAAACCAGTTGAGACCAGTTCAAATCAGTTAAAGCAAGTTGAGACCAGTTGAAACCAGATGAAACCAGATGAAGCCAGTTGAGAGCAGTTCAAACCAGATAAACCAGTTAAAACAAGTTGAGACTAGTTGAAACCAGATGAAACCAGTTAAAACCAGTTGAGAGCAGTTCAAACCAGTTGAAACCAGATGAAACCAGTTCAAACCAGTTTAAACCAGTTAAAAAAAGTTGAGACCAGTTCAAACCAGTTGAAATCAGATGAAACCAATTGAAACTAGTTGAGACCAGTTCAAACCAGTTGAAATCAGTTGAACCCAGTTAAAACCAGTTGAGACCAGTTCAAACCAGTTAAAGCAAGTTGAGACCAGTTGAAACCAGATGAAACCAGTTAAAACCAGTTGAAATTAGTACAACCAGTTGAGACCAGGTAAAACCATTTGAAACCAGAAAAAAAAAACAGTTAAGACCAGTCGAGAACAGTTGAGGCCAGTTGAAACCAATTGAAACCAGTTGAGACCCTTTCAAATTAGTTAAAACCAGATGAAACCAGTAAAAACCAGTTGAAACTAGTACAACCAGTTGAGATCAGTTAAAACCATTTGAAACCCGGAAAAAAAGCAGGTAAGACCAGTTGAGACAAGTTCAAACCAGTAAAAACCAGCTGAGACCAGTTGAACCCAGTTGAACCCAATTAAAACCAGTTGAGTCCAGATGAAACCAATTGAAACCAGTTGAGACCCTTTCAAATTAGTTAAAACCAGATGAAACCAGTAAAAACCAGTTGAAACTAGTACAACCAGTTGAGATCAGTTAAAACCATTTGAAACTCGGAAAAAAAGCAGGTAAGACCAGTTGAGACAAGTTCAAACCAGTAAAAACCAGCTGAGACCAGTTGACACCAGTTGAACCCAATTAAAACCAGTTGAGTCCAGATGAAACCAATTGAAACCAGTTGAGACCAGTTGAAACCAGTTGAGACCAGTTAAAACCAGTTGACACCAGTTGAACCCAATTAAAACCAGTTGAGTCCAGATGAAACCAATTGAAACCAGTTGAGACCCTTTCAAATTAGTTAAAACCAGATCAAACTAGTAAAAACCAGTTGAAACTAGTACAACCAGTTGAGATCAGTTAAAACCGTTTGAAACCCGGAAAAAAAGCAGTTAAGACCAGTTGAGACAAGTTCAAACCAGTAAAAACCAGCTGAGACCAGTTGAACCCAGTTGAGGTCAGCTGAGACCAATTGAACCCAGTTCAAACCAGTTGAGGCCAGCTGAGACCAGTTGTAACCAGACCAAACCAGTTGAGGCCACCTGAAACCAGTCCAAATCAGTTGAGACCAGTTGAAACCAGTTCAAACCAGTTGAGACCAATTCAAAAGTTGAGACCAGTTGAAATCAGTTAAAACCAGTTGAGAGCAGTTCAAACCAGATGAAACGAGTTCAAACCAGTTGAAACCAGTTAAAAAAAGTTGAGACCAGGTTAAACCAGTTGATATCAGATGAAACCAGTTCAAACTAGTTGAGACCAGGTCAAACCAGTTGAAATCATTTGAACCCAATTAAAACCTGTTGAGACCAGATCAAACCCGTTCAAACCGGATGAACCCAATTAAAATCAGTTGAGACCAGTTCAAACCAGTTAAAACAAGTTGAGACCAGTTAAAACCAGATGAAACCAGTTAAAACCAGTTGAGAGCAGTTCAAACCAGTTGACACCAGATGAAACCAGTTCAAACTAGTTTAAACCACTTAAAACAAGTTGAGACCAGTTGAAACCAGATGAAACCAGTTAAAACCAGTTGAGAGCAGTTCAAACCAGTTGAAACCAGATGAAACCAGTTAAAACCAGTTTAAACCAGTTAAGAAAAGTTGAGACCAGTTCAAACCAGTTGAAATTAGATGAAACCAATTGAAACTAGTTGAGACCAGTTCAAACCAGTTGAAATCAGTTGAACCCAGTTAAAACCAGTTGAGACCTGTTCAAACCAGTTAAAGCAAGTTGAGACCAGTTGAAAAGAGATGAAACCAGTTAAAACCAGTTGAGAGCAGTTCAAACCGGTTGAAACCAGATGAAACCAGTTGAAACTAGTACAACCAGTTGAGACCAGGTAAAACCATTTGAAACCAGAAAAAAAGAGTTAAGACCAGTCGAGAACAGTTGAGGCCAGTTGAAACTAGTTGACACCAGTTGAACCCAATTACAACCCGTTGAGTCCAGATGAAACCAATTGAAACCAGTTGAGACCCTTTCATATTAGTTAAAACCAGTTGAAAGCAGTTCAAACCAGTTGAAACCAGATGAAACCAGTTCAAACCAGTTTGAACCAGTTAAAACAAGTTGAGACCAGTTGAAACAAGATGAAACCAGTTAAAACCAGTTGAGAGCAGTTCAAACCAGTTGAAACCAGATGAAACCAGTTCAAACCAGTTTAAACGAGTTAAAAAAAAGTTGAGACCAGTTCAAACCAGTTGAAATCAGATGAAACAAATTGAAACTAGTTGAGACCAGTTCAAACCAGTTGAAATCAGTTGAACCCAGTTAAAACTAGTTGAGACCAGTTCAAACCAGTTAAAGCAAGTTGAGACCAGTTGAAACCAGATGAAACCAGTTAAAACCAGTTGAGAGCAGTTCAAACCAGTTGAAACCAGATGAAACCAGTTGAAACTAGGACAACCATTTGAGACCAGGTAAAACCAGTTGAGACCAATTCAAAAGTTGAGACCAGTTGAAACCAGTTAAAACCAGTTGAGAGCAGTTCAAACCAGTTGAAACCAGTTAAAAAAGGTTGAGACCAGTTTAAACCAGTTGATATCAGATGAAACCAGTTCAAACTAGTTGAGACCAGTTCAAACCAGTTGAAATCAGTTGAACCCAATTAAAACCTGTTGAGACCAGATCAAACCCGTTCAAACCGGATGAACCAAAATTAAAATCAGTTGAGACCAGTTCAAACCAGTTAAAACAAGTTGAGACCAGTTAAAACCAGATGAAACCAGTTAAAACCAGTTGAGAGCAGTTCAAACCAGTTGAAACCAGATGAAACCCGTTCAAACCAGTTTAAACCAGTTAAAACAAGTTGAGACCAGTTGAAACAAGATGAAACCAGTTAAAACCAGTTGAGAGCAGTCAAACCAGTTGAAACCAGATGAAACCAGTTCAAACCAGTTTAAACCAGTTAAAAAAAGTTGAGACCAGTTCAAACCAGTTGAAATCAGATGAAACCAATTGAAACTAGTTGAGACCAGTTCAAACCAGTTGAAATCAGTTGAACCCAGTTAAAACCAGTTGAGACCAGTTCAAACCAGTTAAAGAAAGTTGAGACCAGTTGAAACCAGTTGAGACCAGTTAAAACCAGTTGAAACTAGTACAACCAGTTGAGACCAGGTAAAACCATTTGAAACCAGAAAAAAAAGTTAAGACCAGTCGAGAACAGTTGAGGCCAGTTGAAACAAGTTGAGACCAGTTAAAACCAGTTGACACCAGTTGAACCCAATTACAACCAGTTGAGTCCAGATGAAACCAATTGAAACCAGTTGAGACCCTTTGAAATTAGTTAAAACCAGATGAAACCAGTAAAAACCAGTTGAAACTAGTACAACAAGTTGAGATCAGTTAAAACCATTTGAAACCCGGAAAAAAAGCAGTTAAGACCAGTTGCGACCAGTTCAAACCAGTTAAAACCAGCTGAGACCAGTTGAACCCAGTTCAAACCAGTTAAAGCAAGTTGAGACCAGTTGAAACCAGATAAAACCAGTTAAAACCAGTTTAAATTAGTACAACCAGTTGAGACCAGGTAAAACCATTTGAAACCAGAAAAAAAAACAGTTAAGACCAGTCGAGAACAGTTGAGGCCAGTTGAAACCAGTTGAGACCAGTTAAAACCAGTTGACACCAGTTGAACCCAATTAAAACCAGTTGAGTCCAGATGAAACCAATTGAAACCAGTTGAGACCCTTTGAAATTAGTTAAAACCAGATGAAACCAGTAAAAACCAGTTGAAACTAGTACAACCAGTTGAGATCAGTTAAAACCATTTGAAATCCGGAAAAAAAGCAGTTAAGACCAGTTGCGACCAGTTCAAACCAGTTAAAACCAGCTGAGACCAGTTGAACCCAGTTCAAACCAGTTGAGGCCAGCTGAGACCAGTTGAAACCAGTTCAAACCAGTTGAGGCCAGCTGAAACCAGTCCAAATCAGTTGAGACCAGTTGAAAACAGTTAAAACCAGTTGAGAGCAGTTCAAACCAGTTGAAACCAGATGAAACGAGTTCAAACCAGTTGAAACCAGTTAAAAAAAGTTGAGACCAGTTTAAACCAGTTGATATCAGATGAAACCAGTTCAAACTAGTTGAGACCAGTTCAAACCAGTTGAAATCAGTTGAACCCAATTAAAACCTGTTGAGACCAGATCAAACCCGTTCAAACCGGATGAACCCAATTAAAATCAGTTGAGACCAGTTCAAACCAGTTAAAACAAGTTGAGACCAGTTGAAACCAGATGAAACCAGTTAAAACCAGTTGAGAGCAGTTCAAACCAGTTGAAACCAGATGAAACCAGTTTAAACCAGTTAAAACAAGTTGAGACCAGTTGAAACCAGATGAAATCAGTTAAAACCAGTTGAGAGCAGTTCAAACCAGTTGAAACCAGATGAAACCAGATGAAACCAGTTCAAACCAGTTTAAACCAGTTAAAAAAAGTTGAAACCAGTTCGAACCAGTTGAAATCAGATGAAACCAATTGAAACTAGTTGAGACCAGTTCAAACAAGTTGAAATCAGTTGAACCCAATTAAAACCAGTTGAGTCCAGATGAAACCAGTTGAAACCAGTTGAGACCATTTCAAATTAGTTGAAACCAGATGAAACCAGTTAAAACCAGTTGAAACTAGTACAACCAGTTGAGACCAGTTAAAACCATTTGAAACCAGAAAAAAAAAACAGTTAAGACCAGTCGAGAACAGTTGAGACCAGTTAAAACCAGTTGACACCAGTTGAACCCAATTAAAACCAGTTGAGTCCAGATGAAACCAGTTGAAACCAGTTGAGACCAGTTAAAACCAGTTGACACCAGTTAGAAATAGTGATTCTATAGCATGACTTTACAAATTAAGATCAAAGTAGAAAATTGAGTTCACGATCATGTTTTCAAACGAAATTACTCTGTGTAATGACTATCAGTATTATAACGCTGATGAAATTGAATTAGCCCATGAAAGTTTCACTAAATTTCCAGTAAATTGGGTATTTGGTTGTAACGACGCTAAGAGAAACATCTTGCTAGTATATTCGATGTGGTTATACAAGGATAGAAAATTCCTTGTATTTGTTCTCTAGATTTCGTCGATTTTGTTACTCGCTAGAAATCTGTGCAAGGTTAGACAAAATGACAAAAATCCCCTATTGGGTAAATCGTATATTACATTGAAAACGGGTTTGAAACAGTTTCCAAAGTAAAACCGTCAAATTTACGTGCAAGGTAAACGAAATAATTCATTTTCAAGAAAGAGTGTGCTGTGAATTCAAGTAAATGATAAATGACCAATGTAAGAAGCATGATAGTCTATTGCCGTTTGCCACAAGTACAAAACTATTTGAAAGTAATAGAAGAAATGAAAGGCCTTTTTTCTTCTCTATCCTAATTGCGTGTTCTATGGTTTCTTATCTTTGCGTCATTACTACCAATGACGCAGAATATAGTAAATTATATGAAGCAATGTTTTCACACACCGCAATTTTGTTAATCTGGTAGAGAGCTCTTTCTTCTTTGTTGAAAGGAAACAAATCATTAAAAATGTGAATTTAGTTTTCATTTCTGATGACACAAATCACACAAGTTTAAAAGAAACTGCATAATACAAGAACATAGTGATTCTACAGCATGACTTTACAAATTAGGATCGCACAATTTGGTTCACGATTGTGGTTTCAAAGTCTGTGTAATGAGTCTCGGCATTATAACGGTGCTGAAATCGAACTAGCAGAATTTTGGAAGTTTCATTGAATTTACGGTAAATTGGGTATTTGGCGGTAACGACGCAAAGTAGGGTAACATCGGAGAAAGAAATCAGTTACTGGGTGAATCGTACATGACACGTTCCCAGTGGTATAAAACCGTTAAATTTTGGTGCAAGATGTACTAAATGATTGGTTATCAAGAAAGAGAACACTATGAATTACAAGGTACATTTCATTGAAAACGGGTTCGAAACCGTTTCCAACGTAAAACCGTCAAATTTTCGTGCAAGGTAAAAGAAATAATCAATTTTCAAGAAAAAATGTGACAAGTGAACAATTGCACATTACATTGAAAACGGACTTGAACCCATTCCCAACGTGTAAAACCGTTAAAAATCTCGTGCAAGGTATACGAAATGATTGATTATCAAGAAACAGAACACTATGAACTCGTGAATGACAAATTACCAATTTTAGATCCTTGATAGTCTAATTACTTCCAGATTGCCACAAGTTTCAAAGAATTTGAAAGTAATAGAGAGAATGAAATGCCCTTTTTCTTCTCTATCTGTAATTGCTTGTCCTATGGTTTCTTATTTTTGCGTCATTACTACCAATGACGCAATGTATAGTAAATTATATGTAACAACATATGTAACACAGCGCGAATTTTGTGAATTAGGTACAAAGCTCTTTCTTCTTTGTTGAAAGGAAACAAATCATTGAATTGGGAATTTCTTTCTTCTTTGTTGAAAAGGAAACAAATCATTGAATTGGGAATTTCTTTCTTCTTTGTTGAAAGGAAACAAATCATTGAATTGGGAATTTCGTTTTCATTTCTTATAAGGCAAGTCACAAATTTAAAAGAAACTATGTGAATACAAGAAAATACTGATTCCATAGCATGACTTTACAAATGAAGAGCAAAGTAGACAATTTGGTTCACAATCATGTTTTAAAACGAAATGAGTGTGTGTAATGACTCTCGGTGTTATAACGGTGATGAAATCGAATTAGCCCATAATGAAAGTTTCACGGAATTTCCAGTAAATTGGGTATTTGGTAGTAACGACGCAAAGTAGAGGAACATCGGGCAAGTATATTCGATCTGGTATGCAAGGAGAGAAAATTCCTTGTATTTGTTCTGTCATTTCGTCGATTTTGTTACTCGTTACAAATCTGTGCAAGGTTC
Source organism: Diadema antillarum (assembly GCF_040938485.1). Lineage (NCBI taxonomy): Eukaryota > Metazoa > Echinodermata > Echinoidea > Diadematoida > Diadematidae > Diadema > Diadema antillarum. The sequence continues at coordinate 27,896 of NW_027272315.1, read as the reverse complement.
GACAAAATGACAAAAATCCGTTATTGGGTAAATCGTATATTACTTTGAAAACTGGTTTGAAACCGTTTTCAACGTAAAACCGTCAAATTTTCGTGCAAGGTAAACGAAATAATTATTTTTCAAATAAGAGTGTGTTATGAATTGAAATGAATGATAAATGGCCAATATAAGATGCTTGATAGTCTATTGCAGTTTGCCACAAGTACCAAAGTATTTGAAAGTAATAGAACGAATGAAAGGCCTTTGGCAGTAACGACGCAAAATAAAGAAACATCGGAGAAAGAAATCCGTACTGGGTGAATCGTACATGGCATTGAAATCGGGCTTAAACCCGTTCCCAATGTGTAAAACCGCTAAATGTTCGTGCAAGGTGTACTAAATAGTTGGTTATCAAGAAAGAGAACGCTATGAATTCAAGTGAATAACAAGTGACAGCTGTACATTACATTGAAAACGGGCTTGAACCCGTTCCCAACGTGTAAAACCGTTAAAATTTCGTGCAAGGTACTAAAATAATTGATTATCAAGAAAGAGAACGCTATGAATTCGTGAATAACAAATTACCAATTTTAGATGCTTGATAATCTAATTACTTGCAGTTTGCCACAAATACCAAAGAATTTGAAAGTAATAGAGCGAATGAAATGCCCTTTTTCTTCTCTATCTTTGATTCCGTGTCCTGCGGTTTTTGTCCTTTGTGTCTTTGCCAATGACGCAATGTATATTAAATTATGTGTAACAACATATGTAACACAGCACGAATTTTGTGAATTAGGTGCAAAGCTCTTTCTTCTTTGTTGAGAGGAAACAAATCATTGAATTCGGACTTTCTTTTTCATTTCTTATGACGCATTCACAAGTTTTAAAGAAACTGCGTGAATACAAGAAAATAGTGATTCTATAGAATGACTTTACAAATTAAGATCAAAGTAGACAATTTGGTTCACGATCATGTTTTAAAACAAAATTATTCTGTGTAATGATTCTCGAACGGTGATGAGATCGAACTAGCCCATAATGAAAATTTCACTAAATTTCCAGTAAATTGGGTATTTGGTAGCAACGACGCTAAGTAGAGAAACATCGGTATATTCGATCTGGTATGTAAGGAGAGAAAGTTCCTTGTATTTGTTTTGTCGATTTCGTCGATTTTGTTACTTGCTAGAAATCTGTGCAAGGTTCGACAAAACAAAAATAAGTTATTAGGTAAATCGTACATTACGTTGAAATAGGTTTGAAACCATTTCCAACGTAAAAGCGTCAATTTTTCGTGCAACGTAAACGAAATAATTAATTTTCAAGAAAGACTGTGCTGTGAATTCAAGTAAATGATAAATGACCAGTGTAAGATGCATGATAGTCTATTGCCGTTTGCCACAAGTACTAAAGTATTTGAAAGTAATAGAACGAATGAAATGCCTTTTTTCTTCTCTATCCTTTAATTGCGTGTCCTATGGTTTCTTATCTTTGCGTCATTACAACCAATAACGCAATGTATAGTAAATTATATGTAACAATGTTTTCACACACCGCGAATTATGTGAATCTGGTAGAAAAGCTCTTTCTTCTTTCTTGAAAGGAAACAAATCATTAAAAATTTTGTTTTCATTTCTTATGACGCAAATCAGAAGTTTAAAAGAAACTGCATGAATACAAGAAAATAGTGATTCTATAGCATGACAAATAGAGATCAGACAATTTGGTTCACGATCATGGTTTCAAAGTCTGTGTAATGAGTGTCGGCATTATAACGGTGCTGAAATCGAATTAGCAGAATTTTCGAATTTCATTGAATTTACGGTAAATTGTGTATTTGGCAGTAACGACGCAAAGTAGAGAAACATCGGAGAAAGAAATCCGTTACTGGGTGAATCGTACATGACATTGAAATCGGGCTTGAACCTGTTCCCAATGGTATAAAACCGTTAAATTTGCGTGCAAGGTGCACTAGATAATTGGTTATCAAGAAAGAGAACGCTATGAATTCAAGTGAATGACAAATGAACAATTGTACATTACATTGAAAACGGGCTTGAACCCATTCCCAACGTGTAAAACCGTTAAAATTTCGGGCAAGGTATACGAAAAAATTGATTATCAAAAAAGGGAACGTTATGAATTCGTGAATGACAAATGACCAATTTTAGATGCTTGATAGTCTAATTACTTCCAGATTGCCACAAGTACCAAAGAATTTGAAAGTAATAGAGCGAATGAAATGCCCTTTTTCTTCTCTATCTTTAATTGCGTGTCCTATGGTTTCTTATCTTTGCGTCATTACTTAAAATGACGCAATGTATAGTGATTTATATGTAACGACATATGTAACAAAGCGCGAATTTTGTGAATTTATTACAAAGCTCTTTGTTGAAAGGAAACATATCTTGAATTTCGTTTTCATTTCTTATGACGCAATTCACAAGTTTAAATGAAACTGCGTAAATACAAGAAAATAGTGATTCTATAGCATGACTTTACAAATTAAGATCAAAGTAGACAATTTGGTTCACAATCATGTTTTAAAACGAAATGAGTCCGTGTAATGACTCTCGGTGTTATAACGGAAGATGAAATCGAATTAGCCCATAATGAAAGTTTCACGGAATTTCCAGTAAATTGGGTATTTGGTAGTAACGACGCAAAGTAGAGAAACATCGGACAAGTATATTCGATCTGGTATGCAAGGAGAGAAAATTCCTGGTATTTGTTCTGTCGATTTCGTCGATTTTGTTACTCGTTACAAATCTGTGCAAGGTTCGACAAAATTACAAAAATCCGTTATTGAGTAAATCGCACATTACTTTGAAAACGGGTTTGAAACCGTTTTCAACGTAAAACCGTCAAATTTTCGTGCAAGTAAACGAAATAATTATTTTTCAAATAAGAGTGTGTTATGAATTGTAGTTTGCCACAAGAACCAAAGTATTTGAAAGTAATAGAACGTGATAGTAATAGAAAGAAGAAAGTAATAGTAATAGAAAGGCCTTTTTTTCTTCTCTATCCTTTAATTGCGTGTCGTAGGGTGTCTTCTCTTTGCGTCATTACTACCAATGACGTAAAATAAAGTAAATTATATGTAGCAATGTTTTCATTCACCACGAATTTCATCTGGTAGAGAGCTCTTCCCTCTTTGTTGAAAGGAAACAAATCATTGAATTGGGAATTTCGTTTTCCTTTCTTATGACGCAATTCACAAGTTTAAAAGAAACTGCGTGAATACAAGAAAATAGTGATTCTATAGCATAACTTTACAAATTAAGATCAAAGTAGATAATTTGGTTCACAATCATGTTTTAAAACGAAATGAGTCTGTGTAATGACTCTCGGTGTTATAACGGTGATGAAATCGAATTAGCTCATAATGAAAGTTTCACTTAATTTCAAGTAAATTTGGTATTTGGTAGCAAACGACGCAAAGTAGAGAAACATCGGGCAAGTATATTCCATGTGTTATACAAGGAGAGAAAATTCCTTGTATTTGTTCTGTTGATTTCGTCGATTCTGTTACTCGCTAGAAATCTGTGCAAGGTTAGACAAAATCCGTTATTGGGTAAATCGTACATTACATTGAAAACGGGTTCGAAACCGTTTCCAACGTAAAACCGTCAAATTTTTCGTGCAAGGCAAGAGAAATAATCAATTGTCAAGAAAGAGTGATTAGGAATTCAGGTGAATGATAGATGACCAATATAAGATGCTTGATAGTCTATTGTAGTTTGCCACAAGTACCAAAGTATTTGAAAAGTAATAGAACGAATGAAATGCCTTTTTTTCTTCTCTATCCTTTAATTGCGTGTCGTAGGGTTTCTTATCTTTGCGTCATTACTACCAATGACATAAAATATAGCAAATTATATGTAGCAATGTTTTCATTCACCGCGAATTTTGTAAATCTGGAAGAGAGCTCTTTCCCTCTTTGTTGAAAGGAAACAAATCATTGAATTGGGAATTTCGTTTTCCTTTCTTATGACGCAATTCACAAGTTTAAAAGAAACTGCGTGAATACAAGAAAATGCTATAGCATGACTTTACAAATTAAGATCAAAGTAGACAATTTGGTTCACAATCATGTTTTAAAACGAAATGAGTCCGTGTAATGACTCTTGGTGTTATAACGGTGATGAAATCGAATTAGCCCATAATGAAAGTTTCACGGAATTTCCAGTAAATTGGGTATTTGATAGTAACGACGCAAAGTAGAGAAACATCGGGCAAGTATATTCGATCTGGCATGCAAGGAGAGAAAATTCCTGGTATTTGTTCTGTCGATTTCGTCGATTTTGTTACTCGTTACAAATCTGTGCAAGGTTCGTCAAATGCCTTCCGAAGATCTATGAATTCAACTCCAGAAATTTGATTATCTATATTCAAAGACCACTGATTCACAAGTTTTGCAAGAGCAGTTGATGTGGAATGAAATGGTCTGAAACCAGATTGATTAGGGTGTAGTAAATCATTCGCATTCATGAATTCGCTCAGTTGTTGATGTACGGTCCTTTCGATAATTTTACTCACTGTTGGTAAGATTGAGATGGGGCGATAGTTATTCAACGAAAAAATATCTCCTGCTTTAAATATTGGTACTACAAGAGCCTTTTTCCATTCATGTGGAACAACTCCCGTAGACAGGGATTTGTTAATAATATCGCAAAGAGATTCTGCAATAACATTCTTTGTCATCTTTAAAAGTTTGTAGCCGATGTGACCTTCTCCGGTTGCTTTATCTATGCCAAGAAGCTCGAACTGTCTAAATACAAAATCTCTCGTTATCATACGTAATTTAAATTGAGAATGAGAAGGATCAAAGCCTTTGTCCTCATCTAATATCATTTGAGAAGTATTTCTCTGCAGATCTTTTGTAATTTTAGTAGCATTAGATATGAAAAAATTGTTGAATGCTTCAGCAATACTTGCGTTGTCCGATACTTCTGCATCATCAACCTTTATGGTATTGGGAGAAATGGGTGATGATTTAGGCGTAAATTCCCTCAAGCTCTTCCACATTTTTTTACTGCTGTTACGATTTTGTAAAGTTTGGTCAGTGTTATACTGTTTTTTTCTTATTCTCATGAGATGAGTAACTTTGTTTTTTAGATATTTATAGGTATTCCAAAGATCATTGCTGTTGTTAGTTTTAGGAGCTTTGAGAACTTTATCACGTTCCGTCATGAGCTTAACAACCTCATCAGATATCCATGGACATGCATGTTTTCTTATCCGCTTTTTGCGCAAAGGTATATGCTTGTTGACAACATTATTGAAAAGAGTCAACCACATATCCCACGTATCATCAACGTCGTCTATATCTTTTATGACCTGCCACGGAGCACTTCTCAAATCACTATAAAATTCCTCCTCATTAAGATTTATTAATGAGCGAAATTACGCACATTCAGATTTTTGATGGATCTTTGCACTGAAGTGCCGAATAGCATATACCAAATAATGATCACTAATGCTAGTCTCAAATATTCCCCATTCACTGTAAAGTTCTTTGATACAAATATCAAATCAATTAAAGTAAAAGCAGTAAAAGTAGAAGCAGTATTTGTAACTGACTTGGTCCGTACATATTTGTATAAAACATAACTTTTTCGGCATTCACATCATGTTGGTGTGGCATATAATTACAATTGAAATCACCTAATATAATACTGTACAACTCATATGTTCCGAGAGAGCAGAGTCCAAAGTCCTCTCTAATTCGTCAAAGAAATCAGCGTGAGAATTCGGAGGTCTGTAAAATTCCCCTACAAGGATGGAAGGCTTATTTGGATAATTCAATTCAAACCAAAGGCATTCTAAAATAGATGAATTCAAATCGTCTCTTATTTTAGAGTTGAATCTTTTGGAAATATATACAGCCACACCGCCACCATGTCTTGTACGGTCTCTATCTAACAAACCAGTTAAAGCAAGTTGAGACCAGTTGAAACCAGATGAAACCAGTTAAAACCAGTTGAAACTAGTACAACCAGTTGAGACCAGGTAAAACCATTTGAAACCAGAAAAAAACAGTTAAGACCAGTCGAGAACAGTTGAGGCCAGTTGAAACCAGTTGAGACCAGTTAAAACCAGTTGACACCAGTTGAACCCAATTAAAACCAGTTGAGTCCAGATGAAACCAATTGAAACCAGTTGAGACCCTTTCAAATTAGTTAAAACCAGATGAAACCAGTAAAAACCAGTTGAAACTAGTACAACCAGTTGAGATCAGTTAAAACCAGATGAAACCCGGAAAAAAGCAGTTAAGACCAGTTGAGACCAGTTCAAACCAGTTAAAACCAGCTGAGACCAGTTGAACCCAGTTCAAACCAGTTGAGGCCAGCTGAGACCAGTTGAAACCAGTTCAAACCAGTTGAGGCCAGCTGAAACCAGTCCAAATCAGTTGAGACCAGTTGAAACCAGTTAAAACCAGTTGAGACAAATTCAAAAGTTGAGACCAGTTGAAACCAGTTAAAACCAGTTGAGAGCAGTTCAAACCAGTTGAAACCAGATGAAACGAGTTCAAACCAGTTGAAACCAGTTAAAAAAAGTTGAGACCAGTTTAAACCAGTTGATATCAGATGAAACCAGTTCAAACTAGTTGAGACCAGTTCAAACCAGTTGAAATCAGTTGAACCCAATTAAAACCTGTTGAGACCAGATCAAACCCGTTCAAACCGGATGAACCCAATTAAAGTCAGTTGAGACCAGTTCAAACCACTTAAAGCAAGTTGAGACCAGTTAAAACCAGATGAAACCAATTGAAACCAGTTGAGACCCTTTCAAATTAGTTAAAACCAGATGAAACCAGTAAAAACCAGTTGAAACTAGTACAACCAGTTGAGATCAGTTAAAACCAGATGAAACCCAGAAAAAAGCAGTTAAGACCAGTTGAGACCAGTTCAAACCAGTTAAAACCAGCTGAGACCAGTTGAACCCAGTTCAAACCAGTTGAGGGCAGCTGAGACCAGTTGAAACCAGTTCAAACCAGTTGAGGCCAGCTGAAACCAGTCCAAATCAGTTGAGACCAGTTGAAACCAGTTAAAACCAGTTGAGACCAATTCAAAAGTTGAGACCAGTTGAAACCAGTTAAAACCAGTTGAGAGCAGTTCAAACCAGTTGAAACCAGATGAAACGAGTTCAAACCAGTTGAAACCAGTTTAAAAAGTTGAGACCAGTTTAAACCAGTTGATATCAGATGAAACCAGTTCAAACTAGTTGAGACCAGTTCAAACCAGTTGAAATCAGTTGAACCCAATTAAAACCTGTTGAGACCAGAACAAACCCGTTCAAACCAGATGAACCCAATTAAAATCAGTTGAGACCAGTTCAAACCAGTTAAAAAGGTTGAGACCAGTTAAAACCAGATGAAACCAGTTAAAACCAGTTGAGAGCAGTTCAAACCAGTTGAAACCAGATGAAACCAGTTCAAACCAGTTTAAACCAGTTAAAGAAAGTTTAGACAAGTTTAAACCAGTTGATATCAGATGAAACTAGTTCAAACTAGTTGAGACCAGTTCAAACCAGTTGAAATCAGTTGAACCCAATTAAAACCTGTTGAGACCAGATCAAACCCGTTCAAACGGGATGAACCCAATTAAAATCAGTTGAGACCAGTTCAAACCAGTTAAAACAAGTTGAGACCAGTTAAAACCAGATGAAACCAGTTAAAACCAGTTGAGAGCAGTTCAAACCTGTTGAAACCAGATGAAACCAGTTCAAACCAGTTTAAACCAGTTAAAACAAGTTGAGACCAGTTGAAACCAGATGAAACCAGTTAAAACCAGTTGAGAGCAGTTCAAACCAGTTTAAACCAGTTAAAAAAAGTTGAGACCAGATCAAACCAGTTGAAATCAGTTGAACCCAGTTAAAACCAGTTGAGACCAGTTCAAACCAGTTAAAGCAAGTTGAGACCAGTTGAAACCAGATGAAACCAGTTAAAACCAGTTGAAACTAGTACAACCAGTTGAGACCAGGTAAAACCATTTGAAACCAGAAAAAACAGTTAAGACCAGTCGAGAACAGTTGAGGCCAGTTGAAACCAGTTGAGACCAGTTAAAACCAGTTGACACCAGTTGAACCCAATTAAAACCAGTTGAGTCCAGATGAAACCAATTGAAACCAGTTGAGACCCTTTGAAATAAGTTAAAACCAGATGAAACCAGTAAAAACCAGTTGAAACTAGTACAACCAGTTGAGATCAGTTAAAACCATTTGAAACCCGGAAAAAAGCAGTTAAGACCAGTTGAGACCAGTTCAAACCAGTTCAAACCAGCTGAGACCAGTTGAACCCAGTTCAAACCAGTTGAGGCCAGCTGAGACCAGTTGAAACCAGTTCAAACCAGTTGAGGCCAGCTGAAACCAGTCCAAATCAGTTGAGACCAGTTGAAATCAGTTAAAACCAGTTGAGAGCAGTTCAAACCAGTTGAAACCAGATGAAACGAGTTCAAACCAGTTGAAACCAGTTAAAAAAAGTTGAGACCAGTTTAAACCAGTTGATATCAGAAGAAACCAGTTCAAACTAGTTGAGACCAGTTCAAACCAGTTGAAATCAGTTGAACCCAATTAAAACCTGTTGAGACCAGATCAAACCCGTTCAAACCAGATGAACCCAATTAAAATCAGTTGAGACCAGTTCAAACCATTTAAAACAAGTTGAGAGCAGTTAAAACCAGATGAAACCAGTTAAAACCAGTTGAGAGCAGTTCAAACCAGTTGAAACCAGATGAAACCAGTTCAAACCAGTTTGAACCAGTTAAAACAAGTTGAGACCAGTTGAAACAAGATGAGACCAGTTAAAACCAGTTGAGAGCAGTTCAAACCAGTTGAAACCAGATGAAACCAGTTCAAACCAGTTTAAACCAGTTAAAAAAAGTTGAGACCAGTTCAAACCAGTTGAAATCAGATGAAACCAATTGAAACTAGTTGAGACCAGTTCAAACCAGTTGAAATCAGTTGAACCCAGTTAAAACCAGTTGAGACCAGTTCAAACCAGTTAAAGCAAGTTGAGACCAGTTGAAACCAGATGAAACCAGATGAAGCCAGTTGAGAGCAGTTCAAACCAGATAAACCAGTTAAAACAAGTTGAAACTAGTTGAAACCAGATGAAACCAGTTAAAACCAGTTGAGAGCAGTTCAATCAGTTGAAACCAGATGAAACCAGTTCAAACCAGTTTAAACCAGTTAAAAAAAGTTGAGACCAGTTCAAACCAGTTGAAATCAGATGAAACCAATTGAAACTAGTTGAGACCAGTTCAAACCAGTTGAAATCAGTTGAACCCAGTTAAAACCAGTTGAGACCAGTTCAAACCAGTTAAAGCAAGTTGAGACCAGTTGAAACCAGATGAAACCAGTTAAAACCAGTTGAAATTAGTACAACCAGTTGAGACCAGGTAAAACCATTTGAAACCAGAAAAAAAACAGTTAAGACCAGTCGAGAACAGTTGAGGCCAGTTGAAACAAGTTGAGACCAGTTAAAACCAGTTGACACCAGTTGAACCCAATTAAAACCAGTTGAGTCCAGATGAAACCAATTGAAACCAGTTGAGACCCTTTCAAATTAGTTAAAACCAGATGAAACCAGTAAAAACCAGTTGAAACTAGTACAACCAGTTGAGATCAGTTAAAACCATTTGAAACCCGGAAAAAAAGCAGGTAAGACCAGTTGAGACAAGTTCAAACCAGTAAAGACCAGCTGAGACCAGTTGAACCAGTTGAACCCAATTAAAACCAGTTGAGTCCAGATGAAACCAATTGAAACCAGTTGAGACCCTTTCAAATTAGTTAAATCAGTTGAGACCAGTTCAAACCATTTGAAAAGTACAAGTTGAGAGCAGTTAAAACCAGATGAAACCCGGAGTTAAAACCAGTTGAGAGCAGTTCAAACCAGTTGAAACCAGCTGAGACCAGTTGACACAAGTTGAACCCAATAAAAACCAGTTGAGTCCAGATGAAACCAATTGAAACCAGTTGAGACCCTTTCAAATTAGTTAAAACCAGATGAAACCAGTAAAAACCAGTTGAAACTAGTACAACCAGTTGAGATCAGTTAAAACCATTTGAAACCCGGAAAAAAGCAGGTAAGACCAGTTGAGACAAGTTCAAACCAGTAAAAACCAGCTGAGACCAGTTGACACCAGTTGAACCCAATTAAAACCAGTTGAGTCCAGATGAAACCAATTGAAACCAGTTGAGACCCTTTCAAATTAGTTAAAACCAGATGAAACCAGTAAAAACCATTTGAAACTAGTACAACCAGTTGAGATCAGTTAAAAACCATTTGAAACCCGGAAAAAAAGCAGGTAAGACCAGTTGAGGCCAGTTGAAACCAGTAAAAACCAGCTGAGACCAGTTGACACAAGTTGAACCCAATAAAAACCAGTTGAGTCCAGATGAAACCAATTGAAACCAGTTGAGACCCTTTCAAATTAGTTAAAACTAGATGAAACCAGTAAAAACCAGTTGAAACTAGTACAACCAGTTGAGATCAGTTAAAACCATTTGAAACCCGGAAAAAAAGCAGGTAAGACCAGTTGAGACAAGTTCAAACCAGTAAAAACCAGCTGAGACCAGTTGACACCAGTTGAACCCAATTAAAACCAGTTGAGTCCAGATGAAACCAATTGAAACCAGTTGAGACCCTTTCAAATTAGTTAAAACCAGATGAAACCAGTAAAAACCAGTTGAAACTAGTACAACCAGTTGAGATCAGTTAAAACCATTTGGAACCCGGAAAAAAAGCAGGTAAGACCAGTTGAAACCAGATGAAACGAGTTCAAACCAGTTGAAACCAGTTAAAAAAAGTTGAGACCAGGTTCAACCAGTTGATATCAGATGAAACCAGTTCAAACTAGTTGAGACCAGGTCAAACCAGTTGAAATCAGTTGAACCCAATTAAAACCTGTTGAGACCAGATCAAACCCGTTCAAACCGGATGAACCCAATTAAAGTCAGTTGAGACCAGTTCAAACCACTTAAAGCAAGTTGAGACCAGTTAAAACCAGATGAAACCAATTGAAACCAGTTGAGACCCTTTCAAATTAGTTAAAACCAGATGAAACCAGTAAAAACCAGTTGAAACTAGTACAAGCAGTTGAGATCAGTTAAAACCAGATGAAACCCAGAAAAAAGCAGTTAAGACCAGTTGAGACCAGTTCAAACCAGTTAAAACCAGCTGAGACCAGTTGAACCCAGTTCAAACCAGTTGAGGGCAGCTGAGACCAGTTGAAACCAGTTCAAACCAGTTGAGGCCAGCTGAAACCAGTCCAAATCAGTTGAGACCAGTTGAAACCAGTTAAAACCAGTTGAGACCAATTCAAAAGTTGAGACCAGTTGAAACCAGTTAAAACCAGTTGAGAGCAGTTCAAACCAGTTGAAACCAGATGAAACGAGTTCAAACCAGTTGAAACCAGTTTAAAAAGTTGAGACCAGTTTAAACCAGTTGATATCAGATGAAACCAGTTCAAACTAGTTGAGACCAGTTCAAACCAGTTGAAATCAGTTGAACCCAATTAAAACCTGTTGAGACCAGAACAAACCCGTTCAAACCAGATGAACCCAATTAAAATCGGTTGAGACCAGTTCAAACCAGTTAAAAAGGTTGAGACCAGTTAAAACCAGATGAAACCAGTTAAAACCAGTTGAGAGCAGTTCAAACCAGTTGAAACCAGATGAAACCAGTTCAAACCAGTTTAAACCAGTTAAAGAAAGTTTAGACAAGTTTAAACCAGTTGATATCAGATGAAACTAGTTCAAACTAGTTGAGACCAGTTCAAACCAGTTGAAATCAGTTGAACCCAATTAAAACCTGTTGAGACCAGATCAAACCCGTTCAAACGGGATGAACCCAATTAAAATCAGTTGAGACCAGTTCAAACCAGTTAAAACAAGTTGAGACCAGTTAAAACCAGATGAAACCAGTTAAAACCAGTTGAGAGCAGTTCAAACCTGTTGAAACCAGATGAAACCAGTTCAAACCAGTTTAAACCAGTTAAAACAAGTTGAGACCAGTTGAAACCAGATGAAACCAGTTAAAACCAGTTGAGAGCAGTTCAAACCAGTTTAAACCAGTTAAAAAAAGTTGAGACCAGATCAAACCAGTTGAAATCAGTTGAACCCAGTTAAAACCAGTTGAGACCAGTTCAAACCAGTTAAAGTTGAGACAAGATGAAACCAGTGTTGAGAGCAATTCAAACCAGTTGAAACCAGATGAAACCAGTTCAAAACCAGTTGAGAACTAAACCAATTAAAACCAGTACAGTTCACCAGTTGAAACCAGACCAGTTAAACCAGTTTAAAAGTTAAGAAAAGTTGAGACCAGTTTCAGAAAACCAGAAAAAGACAGTTCAAGTTGAAATCAGTTGAACAGTTAAAACCAGTTGAGACCACAAACCAGTTGCAAGTTGAGACCAGTTGAAACCAGATGAAACCAGTTAAAACCAGTTGAAATTAGTACAACCAGTTGAGACCAGTAAAACCATTTGAAACCAGAAAAAAAAAGTTAAGACCAGTCGAGAACAGTTGAGGCCAGTTGAAACCAGTTGAGACCAGTTAAAACCAGTTGACACCAGTTGAACCCAATTAAAACCAGTTGAGTCCAGATGAAACCAATTGAAACCAGTTGAGACCCTTTGAAATAAGTTAAAACCAGATGAAACCAGTAAAAACCAGTTGAAACTAGTACAACCAGTTGAGATCAGTTAAAACCATTTGAAACCCGGAAAAAAAGCAGTTAAGACCAGTTGAGACCAGTTCAAACCAGTTCAAACCAGCTGAGACCAGTTGAACCCAGTTCAAACCAGTTGAGGCCAGCTGAGACCAGTTGAAACCAGTTCAAACCAGTTGAGGCCAGCTGAAACCAGTCCAAATCAGTTGAGACCAGTTGAAATCAGTTAAAACCAGTTTGAGAGCAGTTCAAACCAGTTGAAACCAGATGAAACGAGTTCAAACCAGTTGAAACCAGTTAAAAAAAGTTGAGACCAGTTTAAACCAGTTGATATCAGAAGAAACCAGTTCAAACTAGTTGAGACCAGTTCAAACCAGTTGAAATCAGTTGAACCCAATTAAAACCTGTTGAGACCAGATCAAACCCGTTCAAACCAGATGAACCCAATTAAAATCAGTTGAGACCAGTTCAAACCATTTAAAACAAGTTGAGAGCAGTTAAAACCAGATGAAACCAGTTAAAACCAGTTGAGAGCAGTTCAAACCAGTTGAAACCAGATGAAACCAGTTCAAACCAGTTTGAACCAGTTAAAACAAGTTGAGACCAGTTGAAACAAGATGAGACCAGTTAAAACCAGTTGAGAGCAGTTCAAACCAGTTGAAACCAGATGAAACCAGTTCAAACCAGTTTAAACCAGTTAAAAAAAGTTGAGACCAGTTCAAACCAGTTGAAATCAGATGAAACCAATTGAAACTAGTTGAGACCAGTTCAAACCAGTTGAAATCAGTTGAACCCAGTTAAAACCAGTTGAGACCAGTTCAAACCAGTTAAAGCAAGTTGAGACCAGTTGAAACGAGATGAAACCAGATGAAGCCAGTTGAGAGCAGTTCAAACCAGATAAACCAGTTAAAACAAGTTGAAACTAGTTGAAACCAGATGAAACCAGTTAAAACCAGTTGAGAGCAGTTCAATCAGTTGAAACCAGATGAAACCAGTTCAAACCAGTTTAAACCAGTTAAAAAAAGTTGAGACCAGTTCAAACCAGTTGAAATCAGATGAAACCAATGAAACCCAGTTCAAACCAGTTGAAATCAGTTGAACAGTTAAAACCAGAGACCAGTTCAAACCAGTTAAAGCAAGTTGAGACCAGTTGAAACCAGATGAAACCAGTTAAAACCAGTTGAAATTAGTACAACTAGTTGAGACCAGGTAAAACCATTTGAAACCAGAAAAAAAACAGTTAAGACCAGTCGAGAACAGTTGAGGCCAGTTGAAACAAGTTGAGACCAGTTAAACCAGTTGACACCAGTTGAACCCAATTAAAACCAGTTGAGTCCAGATGAAACCAATTGAAACCAGTTGAGACCCTTTCAAATTAGTTAAAACCAGATGAAACCAGTAAAAACCAGTTGAAACTAGTACAACCAGTTGAGATCAGTTAAAACCATTTGAAACCCGGAAAAAAAGCAGGTAAGACCAGTTGAGACAAGTTCAAACCAGTAAAAACCAGCTGAGACCAGTTGAACCCAGTTGAACCCAATTAAAACCAGTTGAGTCCAGATGAAACCAATTGAAACCAGTTGAGACCCTTTCAAATTAGTTAAAACCAGATGAAACCAGTAAAAACCATTTGAAACTAGTACAACCAGTTGAGATCAGTTAAAACCATTTGAAACCCGGAAAAAAAGCAGGTAAGACCAGTTGAGGCCAGTTGAAACCAGTAAAAACCAGCTGAGACCAGTTGACACAAGTTGAACCCAATAAAAACCAGTTGAGTTCAGATGAAACCAATTGAAACCAGTTCAGACCCTTTCAAATTAGTTAAAACCAGATGAAACCAGTAAAAACCAGTTGAAACTAGTACAACCAGTTGAGATCAGTTAAAACCATTTGAAACCCGGAAAAAAAGCAGGTAAGACCAGTTGAGACAAGTTCAAACCAGTAAAAACCAGCTGAGACCAGTTGACACCAGTTGAACCCAATTAAAACCAGTTGAGTCCAGATGAAACCAATTGAAACCAGTTGAGACCCTTTCAAATTAGTTAAAACCAGATGAAACCAGTAAAAACCAGTTGAAACTAGTACAACCAGTTGAGATCAGTTAAAACCATTTGAAACCCGGAAAAAAAGCAGGTAAGACCAGTTGAAACCAGATGAAACGAGTTCAAACCAGTTGAAACCAGTTAAAAAAAGTTGAGACCAGGTTCAACCAGTTGATATCAGATGAAACCAGTTCAAACTAGTTGAGACCAGGTCAAACCAGTTGAAATCATTTGAAGCCAATTAAAACCTGTTGAGACCAGATCAAACCCGTTCAAATCGGATGAACCCAATTAAAATCAGTTGAGACCAGTTCAAACCAGTTAAAACAAGTTGAGACCAGTTAAAACCAGATGAAACCAGTTAAAACCAGTTGAGAGGAGTTCAAACCAGTTGAGACCAGATCAAACCCGTTCAAACCGGATGAACCCAATTAAAATCAGTTGAGACCAGTTCAAACCAGTAAAAACAAGTTGAGACCAGTTAAAACCAGTTGAGACTAGTTGAAACCAGATGAAACCAGTTAAAACCAGTTGAGAGCAGTTCAAACCAGTTGAAACCAGATGAAACCAGTTGAAACCAGTTTAAACCAGTTAAAAAAAGTTGAGACCAGTTCAAACCAGTTGAAATCAGATGAAACCAATTGAAACTAGTTGAGACCAGTTCAAACCAGTTGAAATCAGTTGAACCCAGTTAAAACCAGTTGAGACCAGTTCAAATCAGTTAAAGCAAGTTGAGACCAGTTGAAACCAGATGAAACCAGATGAAGCCAGTTGAGAGCAGTTCAAACCAGATAAACCAGTTAAAACAAGTTGAGACTAGTTGAAACCAGATGAAACCAGTTTAAAACCAGTTGAGAGCAGTTCAAACCAGTTGAAACCAGATGAAACCAGTTCAAACCAGTTTAAACCAGTTAAAAAAAGTTGAGACCAGTTCAAACCAGTTGAAATCAGATGAAACCAATTGAAACTAGTTGAGACCAGTTCAAACCAGTTGAAATCAGTTGAACCCAGTTAAAACCAGTTGAGACCAGTTCAAACCAGTTAAAGCAAGTTGAGACCAGTTGAAACCAGATGAAACCAGTTAAAACCAGTTGAAATTAGTACAACCAGTTGAGACCAGGTAAAACCATTTGAAACCAGAAAAAAAAACAGTTGACACCAGTCGAGAACAGTTGAGGCCAGTTGAAACCAATTGAAACCAGTTGAGACCCTTTCAAATTAGTTAAAACCAGATGAAACGAGTAAAAACCAGTTGAAACTAGTACAACCAGTTGAGATCAGTTAAAACCATTTGAAACCCGGAAAAAAAGCAGGTAAGACCAGTTGAGACAAGTTCAAACCAGTAAAAACCAGCTGAGACCAGTTGAACCCAATTAAAACCAGTTGAGTCCAGATGAAACCAATTGAAACCAGTTGAGACCCTTTCAAATTAGTTAAAACCAGATGAAACCAGTAAAAACCAGTTGAAACTAGTACAACCAGTTGAGATCAGTTAAAACCATTTGAAACTCGGAAAAAAGCAGTTAAGACCAGTTGAGACAAGTTCAAACCAGTAAAAACCAGCTGAGACCAGTTGACACCAGTTGAACCCAATTAAAACCAGTTGAGTCCAGATGAAACCAATTGAAACCAGTTGAGACCAGTTGAAACCAGTTGAGACCAGGTAAAACCAGTTGACACCAGTTGAACCCAATTAAAACCAGTTGAGTCCAGATGAAACCAATTGAAACCAGTTGAGACCCTTTCAAATTAGTTAAAACCAGATCAAACTAGTAAAAACCAGTTGAAACTAGTACAACCAGTTGAACCAATTGAACCCAGTTCAAACCAGTTGAGGCCAGCTGAGACCAGTTGTAACCAGACCAAACCAGTTGAGGCCACCTGAAACCAGTCCAAATCAGTTGAGACCAGTTGAAACCAGTTCAAACCAGTTGAGACCAATTCAAAAGTTGAGACCAGTTGAAATCAGTTAAAACCAGTTTGAGAGCAGTTCAAACCAGATGAAACGAGTTCAAACCAGTTGAAACCAGTTAAAAAAAGTTGAGACCAGGTTAAACCAGTTGATATCAGATGAAACCAGTTCAAACTAGTTGAGACCAGGTCAAACCAGTTGAAATCATTTGAACCCAATTAAAACCTGTTGAGACCAGATCAAACCCGTTCAAACCGGATGAACCCAATTAAAATCAGTTGAGACCAGTTCAAAAAAGTTAAAACAAGTTGAGACCAGTTAAAACCAGATGAAACCAGTTAAAACCAGTTGAGAGCAGTTCAAACCAGTTGACACCAGATGAAACCAGTTCAAACTAGTTTAAACCACTTAAAACAAGT
This sequence comes from Diadema antillarum, assembly GCF_040938485.1. Classification (NCBI taxonomy): domain Eukaryota; kingdom Metazoa; phylum Echinodermata; class Echinoidea; order Diadematoida; family Diadematidae; genus Diadema; species Diadema antillarum. The sequence continues at coordinate 10,874 of NW_027272315.1, read as the reverse complement.
TGAGACCAGTTGAAACCAGATGAAACCAGTTAAAACCAGTTGAGAGCAGTTCAAACCAGTTGAAACCAGATGAAACCAGTTAAAACCAGTTTAAACCAGTTACGAAAAGTTGAGACCAGTTCAAACCAGTTGAAATTAGATGAAACCAATTGAAACTAGTTGAGACCAGTTCAAACCAGTTGAAATCAGTTGAACCCAGTTAAAACCAGTTGAGACCTGTTCAAACCAGTTAAAGCAAGTTGAGACCAGTTGAAAAGAGATGAAACCAGTTAAAACCAGTTGAGAGCAGTTCAAACCGGTTGAAACCAGATGAAACCAGTTGAAACTAGTACAACCAGTTGAGACCAGGTAAAAACCATTTGAAACCAGAAAAAAAGAGTTAAGACCAGTCGAGAACAGTTGAGGCCAGTTGAAACTAGTTGACACCAGTTGAACCCAATTACAACCCGTTTGAGTCCAGATGAAACCAATTGAAACCAGTTGAGACCCTTTCATATTAGTTAAAACCAGTTGAAAGCAGTTCAAACCAGTTGAAACCAGATGAAACCAGTTCAAACCAGTTTGAACCAGTTAAAAACAAGTTGAGACCAGTTGAAACAAGATGAAACCAGTTAAAACCAGTTGAGAGCAGTTCAAACCAGTTGAAACCAGATGAAACCAGTTCAAAACCAGTTTAAACGAGTTAAAAAAAGTTGAGACCAGTTCAAACCAGTTGAAATCAGATGAAACAAATTGAAACTAGTTGAGACCAGTTCAAACCAGTTGAAATCAGTTGAACCCAGTTAAAACTAGTTGAGACCAGTTCAAACCAGTTAAAGCAAGTTGAGACCAGTTGAAACCAGATGAAACCAGTTAAAACCAGTTGAGAGCAGTTCAAACCAGTTGAAACCAGATGAAACCAGTTGAAACTAGGACAACCATTTGAGACCAGGTAAAACCAGTTGAGACCAATTCAAAAGTTGAGACCAGTTGAAACCAGTTAAAACCAGTTGAGAGCAGTTCAAACCAGTTGAAACCAGTTAAAAAAGGTTGAGACCAGTTTAAACCAGTTGATATCAGATGAAACCAGTTCAAACTAGTTGAGACCAGTTCAAACCAGTTGAAATCAGTTGAACCCAATTAAAACCTGTTGAGACCAGATCAAACCCGTTCGAACCGGATGAACCCAATTAAAATCAGTTGAGACCAGTTCAAACCAGTTAAAACAAGTTGAGAGCAGTTAAAACCAGATGAAACCAGTTAAAACCAGTTGAGAGCAGTTCAAACCAGTTGAAACCAGATGAAACCCGTTCAAACCAGTTTAAAACCAGTTAAAACAAGTTGAGACCAGTTGAAACAAGATGAAACCAGTTAAAACCAGTTGAGAGCAGTCAAACCAGTTGAAACCAGATGAAACCAGTTCAAACCAGTTTAAACCAGTTAAAAAAAAGTTGAGACCAGTTCAAACCAGTTGAAATCAGATGAAACCAATTGAAACTAGTTGAGACCAGTTCAAACCAGTTGAAATCAGTTGAACCCAGTTAAAACCAGTTGAGACCAGTTCAAACCAGTTAAAGAAAGTTGAGACCAGTTGAAACCAGTTGAGACCAGTTAAAACCAGTTGAAACTAGTACAACCAGTTGAGACCAGGTAAAACCATTTGAAACCAGAAAAAAAAAGTTAAGACCAGTCGAGAACAGTTGAGGCCAGTTGAAACAAGTTGAGACCAGTTAAAACCAGTTGACACCAGTTGAACCCAATTACAACCAGTTGAGTCCAGATGAAACCAATTGAAACCAGTTGAGACCCTTTGAAATTAGTTAAAACCAGATGAAACCAGTAAAAAACCAGTTGAAACTAGTACAAACAAGTTGAGATCAGTTAAAACCATTTGAAACCCGGAAAAAAAAGCAGTTAAGACCAGTTGCGACCAGTTCAAACCAGTTAAAACCAGCTGAGACCAGTTGAACCCAGTTCAAACCAGTTAAAGCAAGTTGAGACCAGTTGAAACCAGATAAAACCAGTTAAAACCAGTTTAAATTAGTACAACCAGTTGAGACCAGGTAAAACCATTTGAAACCAGAAAAAAAAAACAGTTAAGACCAGTCGAGAACAGTTGAGGCCAGTTGAAACCAGTTGAGACCAGTTAAAACCAGTTGACACCAGTTGAACCCAATTAAAACCAGTTGAGTCCAGATGAAACCAATTGAAACCAGTTGAGACCCTTTGAAATTAGTTAAAACCAGATGAAACCAGTAAAAACCAGTTGAAACTAGTACAACCAGTTGAGATCAGTTAAAACCATTTGAAATCCGGAAAAAAAGCAGTTAAGACCAGTTGCGACCAGTTCAAACCAGTTAAAACCAGCTGAGACCAGTTGAACCCAGTTCAAACCAGTTGAGGCCAGCTGAGACCAGTTGAAACCAGTTCAAACCAGTTGAGGCCAGCTGAAACCAGTCCAAATCAGTTGAGACCAGTTGAAAACAGTTAAAAACCAGTTGAGAGCAGTTCAAACCAGTTGAAACCAGATGAAACGAGTTCAAACCAGTTGAAACCAGTTAAAAAAAGTTGAGACCAGTTTAAACCAGTTGATATCAGATGAAACCAGTTCAAACTAGTTGAGACCAGTTCAAACCAGTTGAAATCAGTTGAACCCAATTAAAACCTGTTGAGACCAGATCAAACCCGTTCAAACCGGATGAACCCAATTAAAATCAGTTGAGACCAGTTCAAACCAGTTAAAACAAGTTGAGACCAGTTGAAACCAGATGAAACCAGTTAAAACCAGTTGAGAGCAGTTCAAACCAGTTGAAACCAGATGAAACCAGTTTAAACCAGTTAAAACAAGTTGAGACCAGTTGAAACCAGATGAAACCAGTTAAAACCAGTTGAGAGCAGTTCAAACCAGTTGAAACCAGATGAAACCAGATGAAACCAGTTCAAACCAGTTTAAACCAGTTAAAAAAAGTTGAAACCAGTTCGAACCAGTTGAAATCAGATGAAACCAATTGAAACTAGTTGAGACCAGTTCAAACAAGTTGAAATCAGTTGAACCCAATTAAAACCAGTTGAGTCCAGATGAAACCAGTTGAAACCAGTTGAGACCATTTCAAATTAGTTGAAACCAGATGAAACCAGTTAAAACCAGTTGAAACTAGTACAACCAGTTGAGACCAGTTAAAACCATTTGAAACCAGAAAAAAAAACAGTTAAGACCAGTCGAGGACAGTTGAGACCAGTTAAAACCAGTTGACACCAGTTGAACCCAATTAAAACCAGTTGAGTCCAGATGAAACCAGTTGAAACCAGTTGAGACCAGTTAAAACCAGTTGACACCAGTTAGAAATAGTGATTCTATAGCATGACTTTACAAATTAAGATCAAAGTAGAAAATTGAGTTCACGATCATGTTTTCAAACGAAATTACTCTGTGTAATGACTATCAGTATTATAACGCTGATGAAATTGAATTAGCCCATGAAAGTTTCACTAAATTTCCAGTAAATTGGGTATTTGGTTGTAACGACGCTAAGAGAAACATCTTGCTAGTATATTCGATGTGGTTATACAAGGATAGAAAATTCCTTGTATTTGTTCTCTAGATTTCGTCGATTTTGTTACTCGCTAGAAATCTGTGCAAGGTTAGACAAAATGACAAAAATCCCCTATTGGGTAAATCGTATATTACATTGAAAACGGGTTTGAAACAGTTTCCAAAGTAAAACCGTCAAATTTACGTGCAAGGTAAACGAAATAATTCATTTTCAAGAAAGAGTGTGCTGTGAATTCAAGTAAATGATAAATGACCAATGTAAGAAGCATGATAGTCTATTGCCGTTTGCCACAAGTACAAAACTATTTGAAAGTAATAGAAGAAATGAAAGGCCTTTTTTCTTCTCTATCCTAATTGCGTGTTCTATGGTTTCTTATCTTTGCGTCATTACTACCAATGACACAGAATATAGTAAATTATATGAAGCAATGTTTTCACACACCGCAATTTTGTTAATCTGGTAGAGAGCTCTTTCTTCTTTGTTGAAAGGAAACAAATCATTAAAAATGTGAATTTAGTTTTCATTTCTGATGACACAAATCACACAAGTTTAAAAGAAACTGCATAATACAAGAACATAGTGATTCTACAGCATGACTTTACAAATTAGGATCGCACAATTTGGTTCACGATTGTGGTTTCAAAGTCTGTGTAATGAGTCTCGGCATTATAACGGTGCTGAAATCGAACTAGCAGAATTTTGGAAGTTTCATTGAATTTACGGTAAATTGGGTATTTGGCGGTAACGACGCAAAGTAGGGTAACATCGGAGAAAGAAATAAGTTACTGGGTGAATCGTACATGACACGTTCCCAGTGGTATAAAACCGTTAAATTTTGGTGCAAGATGTACTAAATGATTGGTTATCAAGAAAGAGAACACTATGAATTACAAGGTACATTTCATTGAAAACGGGTTCGAAACCGTTTCCAACGTAAAACCGTCAAATTTTCGTGCAAGGTAAAAGAAATAATCAATTTTCAAGAAAACATGTGACAAGTGAACAATTGCACATTACATTGAAAACGGACTTGAACCCATTCCCAACGTGTAAAACCGTTAAAAATCTCGTGCAAGGTATACGAAATGATTGATTATCAAGAAACAGAACACTATGAACTCGTGAATGACAAATTACCAATTTTAGATCCTTGATAGTCTAATTACTTCCAGATTGCCACAAGTTTCAAAGAATTTGAAAGTAATAGAGAGAATGAAATGCCCTTTTTCTTCTCTATCTGTAATTGCTTGTCCTATGGTTTCTTATTTTTGCGTCATTACTACCAATGACGCAATGTATAGTAAATTATATGTAACAACATATGTAACACAGCGCGAATTTTGTGAATTAGGTACAAAGCTCTTTCTTCTTTGTTGAAAGGAAACAAATCATTGAATTGGGAATTTCTTTCTTCTTTGTTGAAAAGGAAACAAATCATTGAATTGGGAATTTCTTTCTTCTTTGTTGAAAGGAAACAAATCATTGAATTGGAATTTCGTTTTCATTTCTTATAAGGCAAGTCACAAATTTAAAAGAAACTATGTGAATACAAGAAAATACTGATTCCATAGCATGACTTTACAAATGAAGAGCAAAGTAGACAATTTGGTTCACAATCATGTTTTAAAACGAAATGAGTGTGTGTAATGACTCTCGGTGTTATAACGGTGATGAAATCGAATTAGCCCATAATGAAAGTTTCACGGAATTTCCAGTAAATTGGGTATTTGGTAGTAACGACGCAAAGTAGAGGAACATCGGGCAAGTATATTCGATCTGGTATGCAAGGAGAGAAAATTCCTTGTATTTGTTCTGTCATTTCGTCGATTTTGTTACTCGTTACAAATCTGTGCAAGGTTCGACAAAATGACAAAAATCCGTTATTGGGTAAATCGTATATTACTTTGAAAACTGGTTTGAAACCGTTTTCAACGTAAAACCGTCAAATTTTCGTGCAAGGTAAACGAAATAATTATTTTTCAAATAAGAGTGTGTTATGAATTGAAATGAATGATAAATGGCCAATATAAGATGCTTGATAGTCTATTGCAGTTTGCCACAAGTACCAAAGTATTTGAAAGTAATAGAACGAATGAAAGGCCTTTGGCAGTAACGACGCAAAATAAAGAAACATCGGAGAAAGAAATCCGTACTGGGTGAATCGTACATGGCATTGAAATCGGGCTTAAACCCGTTCCCAATGTGTAAAACCGCTAAATGTTCGTGCAAGGTGTACTAAATAGTTGGTTATCAAGAAAGAGAACGCTATGAATTCAAGTGAATAACAAGTGACAGCTGTACATTACATTGAAAACGGGCTTGAACCCGTAATCGGCCGTAATCTGGCAGAACTGCGTATCTCCTTTAACACATTACGCCAGAAATCGGGTTTAAAGATTCAATGTTACACCTTTCTAAACTGAGATACGATGAGTTGCATTTTTCCTCTTTTCTCGGTCATAATTGGTCTAAAGAATTTATTTCCAGCAAAAAAAATGACAATTTGACCTTTTTAAGTAGTAAAAATTACCAATTTTAAAAACTTACGCAGTTCTGCCAGATTAATCGTCGCCAAATTTTTGCGATCGTAATCTGGCATAACTGCGTATCTCTGGTCACGTGCCCGGGTTGATCAGCCAGAACTGCGTAAGTTTTTGGCCATGCGGGGGGTTTTTCAGGCAGAACTTCGTATCTCTAGGAGATACGCAGTTCTGCCTGATAAGCACGTGTTTCATCAGGCAGAACTACGTATCTCTTTTTGTCGTCAACCACGTGCTTATCAGCCAGAACTGCGTATCTCCTAGAGATACGCAGTTCTGGCTGATAAACACGTGGTTTATCAACCAGAACTACGTATCTCGGTCTATTTTCTGCGGGTTGTCTATCGTATTTTACCATCCACCCTCTTACTATTCAGCGGATGCAGTGTCAAAACAATGAATATTTTAAATCGAGTACAATTTTTTTGAAATATTTGTATTGTATAAAGTCATCATTATTGATTCACATTTAATTTCATTTTATCCATTCATTTGTATATGGAAAATAACTTGCTTTCCCCAAATGTTGTCAGTCTGTGTTCATGTTTCAGTATTATTTAGCGGCACAAGAAGTACTGCTACATCAAAAGCCTGGCTGCTGCTTGGGTTATTGTCGATCTCATGAAGCATTACATTTGGACTAAGAATAATATTAGACTAGGTTCTAGATGTTAAGCTATATTGTTCATCAAGACTACAGGTATATACTAGTTGTCTACACTGTAGACCGTCTAGACCGTAGTCTATTCAGGCCTAACGATACACTAGACATCTAGAGACTAGTGCGGTACGTAGGAATCTGCATACGATAGGCCTACTGATCTCATCATTATCCTAGTATTCCTACTCTATGCCCAAAGTACTAAGAGTAAGCCTAGACCCTTTTGGCTGAAGGCCTAAACTCTATTTAAACTAAAGAATACGAGGAGCTAGGCCTGACTAAAAGTTTATTCACAGCTTTATTAGAAAATAAAAAAATAGACCCTAGTTCTCGTTTGTGTCGACTCCTAGTCCTACTGTAGGCCTTATTGTCACTAACTACTTACAGTACTAACGTTAGGGTAGTAGTGTTCTAACCGTTACTATCTATTTCTACGCAGGCCTATTAAAAACGTACGAGAACTCTCGAACTCTGTCTACTCGATTGTCTAGGTCTATGTAACATCCAGACGTCTATTTTGGGGCGTCATTATAACAGACTAGTAGATCAATGAAAATTAGTTTCTAGATTTTCTAGTCTAGACTCTAGATCTAACGCTAGACTCTAGATATCCAGGTAGGGGCTAAATCTAGCGTTACAGCTAGACTGTTTATTGGGGATCTAGGCCTAGAAGGTACTAATGTTGTAGATCTAAGAACAACATAAAGCCTAACATGCCTATCTACAATGACTAACGGTAAGTCTATAAAGTCTATAGCCTATAATGTCTAGTAGTAGGCCCCTAGTACTAGTAGTAATGTATAGAACACAGATCTAAATCTAAGTTTCAGATCTATTTCTAGGGCTAAATGTTTATAATTTAGCGTTTAACCTGTAGATTCTAGATTCTTCATATTACAGACTTCAAGAATGTCTGGCCGAATCAAATCTAGAAAAATAGAAAACTGAGTAAAGACAGAATAACCGGCGATTCAGCCTAAGTTAAGTAACGGTAGGCCCCAGTAGTCTACTAGTAGTAGGCCCCTACTGCACAATTTACTGGGAGTACCGGTACGGTACCGGTATTAAAAAGTAAACTGTAAAAGTGTTAGTATTGGTCAATTTCTGACGTCTGTAGGATTGGATCGAAAATGCCATCGTTATAGACGGTATCCTAGATATTCATTAAACTTCTCGAGATCAATCCCATAGATCCAAGCCCACTAACCGCTTATTACAATGAAAAATAAAATAAGAAGCTATGGTCAATGGATTACAGATATTGTTGTTCGCGTGACCTACGCTACCGCACAGTACATTGATTTCACGTACACTAACAATGGACAAGTGCTGCAGCAGTACCAAGTAGGCCTAAAGTTGACTGGAGCGTGATGTCAGACAAGATGCAAACTATAACGTTTGTTAGATCTAGAAATGCTCTAGGCTTAAAAAACACTAGATTGTAGCAAAACTTAATAGTAAGGCATACCGCATATTGACCTGTTTTGAAGCCTGCCAGTCTATGAAGGGAAAGAAAGTGGCAATTTCCCCCAAGAGCAACGAGGGTTATTGCTTTAGCGTGACTGTCGTCGTGTACAATACACGTAGCCGCACGACGTGTCTAGCTAGCTAGCTAGCTAGCTAGGCACTGCTAACCTGAACGCGCAGCGCGTTCGTCACTACCAAGGTCGCGCACGCGCGTGTTAAGATATACCATGTCCGTGCGGGATGCAGGAACACCTTGGTCCAAGCGTTGTCGTAAGTCGACTTACGCAGTTCTGCCTGATTAACATCGGAAAATTCATTTCGAATCTCGACTTACGCAGTTCTGCCAGATTAATCGCCCTCTCTCCTCAGGAATTTTGCCAAAATCACTTTCTAAAAATAACTTTCTGTACCGATTCACAACTTATTTTTTGGCCCACTTGAAAGAGCATGAGAAAAAACACACAAAACACTCAAAACCTGAAAATCGACCAAAATCGACTTAGGGAGTTCTGCCAGATTACGGCCGCGTTCCCAACGTGTAAAACCGTTAAAATTTCGTGCAAGGTACTAAAATAATTGATTATCAAGAAAGAGAACGCTATGAATTCGTGAATAACAAATTACCAATTTTAGATGCTTGATAATCTAATTACTTGCAGTTTGCCACAAATACCAAAGAATTTGAAAGTAATAGAGCGAATGAAATGCCCTTTTTCTTCTCTATCTTTGATTCCGTGTCCTGCGGTTTTTGTCCTTTGTGTCTTTGCCAATGACGCAATGTATATTAAATTATGTGTAACAACATATGTAACACAGCACGAATTTTGTGAATTAGGTGCAAAGCTCTTTCTTCTTTGTTGAGAGGAAACAAATCATTGAATTCGGACTTTCTTTTTCATTTCTTATGACGCATTCACAAGTTTTAAAGAAACTGCGTGAAAATAGTGATTCTATAGAATGACTTTACAAATTAAGATCAAAGTAGACAATTTGGTTCACGATCATGTTTTAAAACAAAATTATTCTGTGTAATGATTCTCGAACGGTGATGAGATCGAACTAGCCCATAATGAAAATTTCACTAAATTTCCAGTAAATTGGGTATTTGGTAGCAACGACGCTAAGTAGAGAAACATCGGTATATTCGATCTGGTATGTAAGGAGAGAAAGTTCCTTGTATTTGTTTTGTCGATTTCGTCGATTTTGTTACTTGCTAGAAATCTGTGCAAGGTTCGACAAAACAAAAATAAGTTATTAGGTAAATCGTACATTACGTTGAAATAGGTTTGAAACCATTTCCAACGTAAAAGCGTCAATTTTTCGTGCAACGTAAACGAAATAATTAATTTTCAAGAAAGACTGTGCTGTGAATTCAAGTAAATGATAAATGACCAGTGTAAGATGCATGATAGTCTATTGCCGTTTGCCACAAGTACTAAAGTATTTGAAAGTAATAGAACGAATGAAATGCCTTTTTTCTTCTCTATCCTTTAATTGCGTGTCCTATGGTTTCTTATCTTTGCGTCATTACAACCAATAACGCAATGTATAGTAAATTATATGTAACAATGTTTTCACACACCGCGAATTATGTGAATCTGGTAGAAAAGCTCTTTCTTCTTTCTTGAAAGGAAACAAATCATTAAAAATTTTGTTTTCATTTCTTATGACGCAAATCAGAAGTTTAAAAGAAACTGCATGAATACAAGAAAATAGTGATTCTATAGCATGACAAATAGAGATCAGACAATTTGGTTCACGATCATGGTTTCAAAGTCTGTGTAATGAGTGTCGGCATTATAACGGTGCTGAAATCGAATTAGCAGAATTTTCGAATTTCATTGAATTTACGGTAAATTGTGTATTTGGCAGTAACGACGCAAAGTAGAGAAACATCGGAGAAAGAAATCCGTTACTGGGTGAATCGTACATGACATTGAAATCGGGCTTGAACCTGTTCCCAATGGTATAAAACCGTTAAATTTGCGTGCAAGGTGCACTAGATAATTGGTTATCAAGAAAGAGAACGCTATGAATTCAAGTGAATGACAAATGAACAATTGTACATTACATTGAAAACGGGCTTGAACCCATTCCCAACGTGTAAAACCGTTAAAATTTCGGGCAAGGTATACGAAAAAATTGATTATCAAAAAAGGGAACGTTATGAATTCGTGAATGACAAATGACCAATTTTAGATGCTTGATAGTCTAATTACTTCCAGATTGCCACAAGTACCAAAGAATTTTAAAGTAATAGAGCGAATGAAATGCCCTTTTTCTTCTCTATCTTTAATTGCGTGTCCTATGGTTTCTTATCTTTGCGTCATTACTTAAAATGACGCAATGTATAGTGATTTATATGTAACGACATATGTAACAAAGCGCGAATTTTGTGAATTTATTACAAAGCTCTTTGTTGAAAGGAAACATATCTTGAATTTCGTTTTCATTTCTTATGACGCAATTCACAAGTTTAAATGAAACTGCGTAAATACAAGAAAATAGTGATTCTATAGCATGACTTTACAAATTAAGATCAAAGTAGACAATTTGGTTCACAATCATGTTTTAAAACGAAATGAGTCCGTGTAATGACTCTCGGTGTTATAACGGAAGATGAAATCGAATTAGCCCATAATGAAAGTTTCACGGAATTTCCAGTAAATTGGG